>NW_026112609.1:0-83222 GCF_024323335.1 Lathyrus oleraceus | reverse complement strand
GGGTAACTAAGAAGGAAGACGAACAAGAGGAAGATAAAAACAAAGAGGTCGTAGAGATAGAAGAACCTTATGTGCCCCCACCACCGTATAAACCCCTATCCTTTATCCTCAAAGACTTGTTAAATCCAAAAGTGTAGGGCAATTTAAAAAATTCGTGGAGCTTCTAAAACAATTGAATATCACAATACCCTTTACAGAAGCTATCACTCAAATGCCCTCATATGCTAAGTTTCTCAAAGAAATCTTATCTAACAAAAAGAAGATAGAGGATAACGAAACCATTACACTTACTATTGAGTGTAGTGCCATAATACAAAATAATATGCCTCATAAGCTGAAAGACCCGGGTAGTTTCTCCATACCCAGTGTAATCAGAAAGTTTGTCATCGATAAAGCACTATGCGACTTAGGAGATAGTATTACTTTAATACCCTTGTCCATATGCGGAAGGATAAAAATGGGAGAACTAAGACCTATGAGGACGTCCGTACAACTTGTAGATCGTTCTGTTAAATTTCCCATAGGTATGCTAGAAAACGTCCCGGTACGCATATGACAATTCTATATTCCTACTGATTTTATAACCATGTATATAAAAGAGGATTCCAACATCCCTATCATATTAGGAAGACCATTCCTAGCTACAGCTGGAGCTATTATAGATGTTAAGAAAGTCAAGCTAACCTTTGAAGTTGGTGAGGAAAAAGTCGAATTCATTTTGACGCAATTCCTAAAGGCACCAGCTATAAACGATACCTGTTGTCTACTAGATGTCATCGATGAATGCATACGAGAGATGGAGAATGAACAAACATCATACTCCGAAATACTGAAAATTCCAAGGCCTCCTACTTTTGAAGATGAAAATTTAAGTAAGGAATACCTAGATGACAACCTAAGCGAATGCGTAGCACTAACGTCCGATCATATGCCTTGCCCAAAGAAACCAGCCCTAGAACTTAAGACGTTACCCAAAAATCTAAGGTACGAATTCCTAGACATTGAACTTGAGCGACATGTAATAGTAAATGCAGACTTAGGGCAGATAGAGGAAGACAATAAGCCCTTCCTTATGCATGCATCACATAATGCAAGAGGAAGACAATAAGACCTCTAGAGAACATTAGAGAAGGATAAATCCCATTCTGAGTGATGTAGTAAAGAAAGAAGTGCAAAAACTGTTAGAAGCAGGTATTATCTACCCGATATCCGATAGTCAATGGGTCAGCCCAGTACATGTCGTACTGAAGAAGGGATGCGTCATAGTTGTTAATAATGAAAAAGGAGAATCTATAGCACAAAGAGTGATTACTGGAAGTAGAATGTGTATTGATTATAAAAAATTAAACAAAGCCACTCAGAAGGATCATTTTCCTTTACCGTTTATTGATCAAATGCTTGAACGATTAGCTAAGCATTCTCACTTCTACTACTTAAACGGTTATTCGGGATTTTTCCAAATCCCTATTCATCCCGACGACCAAGAGAAAACGACTTTCACATGTCCCTATGGTACATTCGCCTACCGATGAATACCATTCAGACTGCGTAACACTCCCACAATATTCCAAAGATGCATGATGTTAATTTTCGCTGATTTCATAGATGACATCATGGAAGTCTTCATGGACGATTTCTCTGTATGCTAACAGAGCTTAGAAGGATGCTTATCGAACCTTGAAATGGTACTAAAAAGATGCGTAGAAGTGAACCTCATGCTAAACTGGGAAAAATGCCATTTCATGGTCCGACAAGGAATCGTACTCGGACACATAGTATCCGATAAGGGGATTGAAGTCGACAAGGCTAAAATAGAAGTTATAGAAAACCTTCAGCCTCCGAAAACTGTAAGAGAAATACAAAGCTTCTTAGGACACACCGGTTTCTACCGGCGATTCAATAAAGATTTCTCAAAAATCACCAAATCACTGACTGGCTTATTGATGAAATACGCCAAATTCATCTTTAATGACAAATGCTTAGCGGCGTTTGAACAACTGAAAATAGCTCTTATTACCGCACCTATCATACAACCGCCCGATTGAAGATTACCCTTTGAAATCATGTGTGACGCTAGTGACTATGCTATAGGCGTAATCTTAGGATAAAGAAGGGATAAGAAACTTCATGCAATATACTATGCAAGTAGAACCCTAGACCTTGCACATATGAATTATGCCACCACAGAAAAGGAACTTTTAGCCGTAGTGTTCGCTCTACATAAATTTCGTTCCTACCTAGTAGGAGCAAAGATAATTATCTATACCGACCATGCTACAATTAGGTACCTGTTAAACAAAAAGGACTCCAAACCAAGACTCCTAAGGTGGATCTTGCTATTACAAGAGTTTGACCTAGAAATCAAAGATAAAAGGGGCACTAAAAACGTCGTGGCCGATCACTTGTCAAGAATGGAAGGTATTGAACCTGAACAAGTGCCTATAAACGATGATTTCTCGTACAAAAGAATCACATCCCAACTGGAAAGCAATACAACTAAAGATGCATTAACCCATAAGGATACCAAAACAAACGAGGTAGTGGAAGCAATTTACACCGAAACCACACTACCATGGTACGCTGACTTCGTCAACTCCTTAGCAGCTGGGGTGCTCCCACCAGACTTGACCTACCAACAAAAGAAAAAATTCTTCCACGATCTTAAACATTATTATTGAGATGAGCCTCTGCTTTTCAAGAGAGGCGCCGACGGCATTTTCCGTCGATGTGTCCCCGAAGATGAGGTAGAAAACGTAATCTCCCACTGTAATTCTGCTCCCTATGGAGGACATGCAAGCACCTCAAAGACTTGCGCTAAGATCTTGCAAGCCTCTTTTGGCCCACTCTATGGAAAGATGTCCACATCGCGATCACAAATTGCGACCGGTGTCAACGCACAGGCAACATATCTAAACGCGACGAAATGCCATTTAAAGTCATTTTGGAAGTAGAAGTCTTCGATGTTTGGGGAATCGATTTTATGGGACCTTTCCCATCTTCTTTTGGTAACAAGTATATCCTTGTTGCGGTCGATTACGTATCAAAATGGATTGAGGCCATAGCCTCTCCAACGAATGACACACGAGTGGTAATTAGACTCTTTAAGCGTATAATCTTCCCTAGATTCGGAGTGCCGAGACTTATCATCATTGATGGTGGTTCCCATTTCATTTCAAGGATTTTTGAAAAGCTATTACTGAAATATGGAGTCCGACACCGCGTAGCAACACCCTATCACCCACAGACGAGTGGGCAAGTAGAAGTCTCAAACCGGGAAATTAAACAAATCTTAGAAAAGACGGTTGCCACCTCTAGGAAAGATTGGTCCTCAAAATTACCAGAAGCCCCGTGGGCATATAGGACAACTTATAAGACCCCAATAGGAACCACACCTTTTAAGCTAGTTTATAGAAAATCATGTCATCTTCCGGTAGAATTAGAACATAAAGCATATTGGGCCATTAAGACCCTTAATCTCAATTATACTTCCGCAGGTGAAAAAAGAATATTAGATATCCACGAACTCGAAGAACTTAGACTAGATGCGTATGAGAATGCCCGAATCTATAAAGAAAGAACTAAAAAATGGCATGACAATCGCATATCAAGGAAAGAGTTTAAGGAAGGCGACAAAGTACTTCTGTTCAACTCCCGCCTCAGACTCTTTCCCGGAAAACTTCGTTCCAGATGGTTCGGTCCCTTCGAAATTACCAATATCTTTCCAAATGGAGCAGTAGAGATAAAAGGAAAAACGAGCGAACCACTCATAGTAAACGTCCAATGTTTGAAACATTACCATAACATTGATAACAATGATTTCATTGCAAATCTAAAGCTTGCAGAGCTTCGTGCTCATTCAAAAGAATAACACCTATCCTATTTCTGTCGAGCTTACGACCATAAACAAAGCGCTTGCTGGGAGACAACCCACAGTCTATCTTTAACTATTTAATTTCATTACCCAAATTTATAATTATTACTACTGCTTATTTTTCATTTCTTCTTTCTTTCTTATTTCTCATAAAGTTAATCGGTACCTTTCTTTGAGCATTACTAACTTAACGTTGTTATCTACTTGATTTTATCTAGCTACTGACTATCACAATGCAACAAGTAGATTACATGGATATAGTCTTCAGAGGGAGAGCTCAAAGGAGACGTTTTGAGGCTCTAGCTCATAGAGAAATGACACTAACTTTATACGCAGATGGACGCACCATGACCAAATTAGGTATAAGAGATAATGTTATGTTCCTAATTAACCAACTAGGATGGGACACCTTTGCTATCAAAAGAAAATTTAGTTCCTACAGTAGGTTGACTTTACAATTCCTAAGCTCTCTAGTGTACCTGCCAAACCATGGTATGGGATTTAACAAAGGCCTAATCACCTTTAGGTTGTTTGATAATGACTACCGCTACACCCATAGAGAAATTGCTGAACTCCTAGGATGCCCTAATGGTCCTGATACCTTTACCATTACCCAGGAAGACAGTCAAGTAAACCATCAATTAGATCTCTTTTGGGGTAGCATCACAGGAAACGACCATCCTGAGCCAGAACTTATGCATTCAGAGAACATCCATAACCCTGCCATTCGTTACTTTCATAAGATCCTAGCTCACACCTTATTTGGAAAGGGACAGAACATAACCTTTGTGTCCAAAGACGAACTCTTTATAATGTACTGTGCATCACAGGCCCGACCTGTTAACGCCGCTACATTCATGATAGCTAATTTATACTGTATAGCACAGGAAGACTATGAACCAATCTTAGTGGGAGGCTTAATGACCATGATAGAAAATTCCACCGGATTGAGACAACCACTTATCAGGCTCAACCCTTTAGGTGGAATACAACCAATGAATATCGACTTTTGCTTCAACACCGGTATCATTAGGAATTTAGGTCCGAATGTGTTTGAATTTCTAATTAACCGCGAAGTAGTACACCTGTCTACCCTGCAATACCCTAGGATGAGTGTACATGATAGGAACAATTGGCTCTATGATTTGGATGGACTACCAGATGCACCACCTTCTCCTCCAGAGACACCTCAAATCTACGATCACTATGACAATTATCTCTCTGACGATGAATCACACACCCCAGTTATATTGTCACATCAAATCACTTAATGGTTTTGTCCCTTTCATGCTTGACAATGCCTTAAAGCCTATTCAACCATTTTCAAAATTCTTTGACCAAAGCATTGAATACCGTAAATGGAATTTATTTCATCAATAAATTTCCAACCACCATCACCTCTATATAAACCACCAACATAACCTCAACAAACCACACCTCTCATAAGCATAGTTCTCCTCTCTCTTTCTATATTCTTACCACATAACATAAGAAGTGTAAAATTCATCATGGCACAAATGAGGGAATACGAAATAATATTCAGAAACGGCGAGCCAAGTGAATTACAGGAAGAGACGTACACGTCTTTAAGGGCAAGAAAGATCGAATTAACAAGGTACGCCGATGAACCCTGTTTATTTGCCTTAGGAATTCTAGATAGTGTTAAATATATGCTAGACACTTTAAATTTAAACTATTTTCTATCCCTTAAGGACCCTGTCTATGCTCAATTAACATTAGAATTCCTGAGTTCGTTAATTTTTAGTCCCGCACCCAACACAAACTACTCTAGTGGGTTTGTCCAGCTTCGTTTATTCAACGTCGAATATGCCCTTACATTTTCCCAACTAGCGGACCTGCTACATTTCCCCCATGAGGATGACGAAGTAAGTGAGGTCCCAGATACTGAGGGTTGGCAACGCGCCTTCCAACCATTTTGGAGGGCATTAACTCATACAGTAACCCATAGTTTTGAGGGAAACAGAGCCACTTTAATTCACAACCCGACTATTCGATATTTCCGCCAAATATTGACGCCCACCGTTTTTGGCCGAGCAAATTCTAACAAGGTGAACGAAAAAGAACTCTTTTATTTGTTTGCCACATTTTTGCCACAAAAGGTGAATTATGCTATCTCACATGCAGGCCATTGTCAATTTGAAGCGAGGGCCGATTATTTTTGGAGGTTTAATAACCTCCATAGCCAGAGTCGTAGGACTCGAAGAAAAATTCTTCAGGCTAACCCCGCTCCCGCATCATGCCATTGACATAGACATGGCAAGGAGCATGAAATTAGTAAAACGAAGGGGAGATGGAAAATTTATTTTAATAATTATAAATACTGTCTTACGAGATTTCATCCTCCCAAATCCAAATCGCACAGATGTGCGTAACCTGAATAATTATTGTTATACCAATGAAACGGTGCCTAACCAAGTCCCCGCGCACATTCTTGAGAATGTAGCTGCTGGAGGGGACACCGATGAGGATCACATTCCGGAGCAAACTGCTCCCGCTACTGACCCACACACCACACACATGTCATTTGAAAATGTTGTAGGTACATCCTCCAGTCAAACACCCAGAAGACGAAATGTGGCACCAGCCACTCTTAATGAGATCTATGCTAAACTGTTGCGGTGTAGCGAACTAGACGCTTAGGGCGACCTACAAATCCAAAACATGGAAGCTCCACAAACTGAAATGATGCAAATCCTTCGCGAAATGCAGCATGATCAACACGACTATGCTTTCAGAACCGAACAGAACATGTATGGCTTGATCGATGAAATAACAACATTGACAATGCGTATGGAAGATCTCCATAACTACACACCACCTCACCAACCAGGAAACGGTGGACGCGCACGTACACGTGGCAGAAGGCGCCAATAGCAGGATACCCAGGTTCTACCTTTCTTTCCTATCTTATGTCGTTGCATTGGGGACAATGCAAGGTTTAAGTATGGGGGAAGAAGCTTTACCGCTTTTATTTATCGCTTTCTAGGTATATTTAAATTATTGTTATTGTTATTTCCTTTTGTTATTTTTGTTATAGTGTCAGTCGAGTTAAATATCAATGTGTTTTCGAGTTTTTAAGCGTGGTTTCCGTTATTTACTAATTCACCCATTTGCTTAAGCCATACAAAATTTTATGCAAAAATCTAGACTTAGAGATACAGTGCATCTTTTGAAAATTCTAATATATAAATAAAACTGAGGTTGAATTGTAGAGATTTGGAAAAACTTTATAAGATCGATATCGTTTTAACACCTTAAATCTCCCAAGTATAAGATTGATTTGAGTATCTGTCATGCCATAACCTTAAATTCTATCCTTTAATATTCCTTAAGTAGTTTATCTAGCAGTCAGCACCATCCTAAGCACACACTACCTAAGAGGTCGATGCAAATAAGTGTATGATTTCAGGCTTAAAAGAAGAAAAGATTACGAAATGTGTGAAAAATGTTGTTCCCTCTAAGTTAGGTGATCCTCACCCGGTCATTTAGCCTAACGGTATAACCATCCTTAACTGTTGTTTGAGCCAAAGTGCGAAAAAGAAATAAATAAATAATGATGAGATCATAGTCACTAACAGATTATCTTGCTATGAATGTGAAAGGATAACGGGCTTAATGTGATTGACCAAAATGAAAAAGGATCAAAAGAAGGTTTAGTAAGGTAGGCTTAGGCATGACAACATGATTCAGATTGGTTTATATAGGAGGGAGACTTATGGTTGCAATATTGCGACTATGTGTTCCAACGATACCCCTAGTGTGGAAGTAAGTACCTGTTAATATAATTCTGAACCAAAGTAAAATTTATAGACTAGAATGAGTATCCGAATGCAACTGTGTCTTCTACGAGTCTTGATACTGTATGCTGCAAAGATTTTACAAAACTTTTTTTTTCATATACGCGGCATTTGCTTGAGGACAAGCAAAGGTGTGGGGGAGTTTGATAACGCGAAAATGTATCGTATTTTTGGCTTCATATGCATTGCTTTTTACTTGATTAACACTTATTATTACGCATTATTTTATGTTTATTGCATGTATTTATCGAATGAAAGGTTTACATCAAGGAAATGGAAAATAGCAAAAAGGAAAGAAAAAGAGAAGAAAATGGAGAAAAATAGAGATAATGGGCCACCACACCAAATGGGCTTGTGGCCTCCATCACCTAGATGTGTGGCGCTCGCCATATGAACCAAAGGAGGTGGTGGCGCCCACCATCAAGCATGAAGAGGTTGTGGTGCTTGCCACAGAGTAAAGGATTAGGGTTGTGGCAACCGCCACAACCTAGTCTTCCCTACTTTTTCTCCATGATTCTAGCCACGAATCCACTCACCTTCGGCTACAAATTAGGGATGTGCAAAATATATAAGGAGGGTAGTTTTTTCACGCCAATCTCTCTCGTCTTCCAGCTTTCAATCTACGAATTACTTCTTAGTCAGAATTATTTTCTTTTAGTTTCCTAGGCAGTTTTTCCTACATTGTAACAGTGATAGTTTCTCCATATTGGGGACTATTGCAATTTATTTTACACATTTGAATTCAATTGTAACAGTTACTCATTGCCAAAGCCTGCTGACATTATTTTTATCGAAGAATCAAGATTCAGTTCCAGTTCTCAATTCGTAATCCAGGTTTTATTTTGATTGCTATTATATTTATTTATGCCTTATTGATTGTTTGATTTTCCAAATACCATGTCTGTTACCGGATCCATGTCCAGATAAACCCTTAGGTATCAGTATGTAAAGACCGTCGAAACGACGGGATTCGTAGAAAATTGGTGTTAGTTTTTATAAAACTTATTTTTCTGGTTTTAGTTTCTTATTTTAATCAAACTGTTTTTCGTACACAAGTACAAAACAAACTAAGGTTACGGTCAACAAGAACGAGAGTTTGAGATTTTAACCAGATAGCTGAAACTAGGCATTAATCCTAAACACAGCGAGAGCGCTTTAGGATTAATTAGACTTTATTCATATTCAAAAATTACTTTTAAATTCAAAATGAGATCGCGAGAGCCAAGCATTTTGGTTAAGGAGTATGGTCAGAGTCAATAAAAACGAGAGTGTGAGACTAAGTCCTTTCTATAAATAATTTCTACTGAAGAATATTTTGACCAATAAGATTACACCAACTATCTATCGAATCCCTGAAGTTTGATGCGTTACATAACGATATCCCTCTATCACATATCTTTAGTAATATTCTAATTTATGTTATAGTTATTTCTCTTCATCCCTCCAATCTTAGAACGATCATCGGTCTTAGATTTACATAGTAACATTAGATAACGATATGTTCAATTATTAGTCCCTGTGGGTTTGATAATCTTTAAAACTACGCGATAGGACTGTGCACTTGCAGTTACAATTCCCATATACTTACTAAGTCGCGATCACAGTACACCCTCGATGCATACTGAAGACTATGCCGATTTGTCTGACTATCTCAACAGGCCATCTCATGTAGTTGGTAGTGACGCTCCTGGCCCCTCAGATGCTCAAACACCAGTGTTGAATCATCAACATGGGTTAGGGTCATGGGTTAGGGTAGCTAGGGGATTTGGGACCGGAGGTCGGTTAAGTGATCCCGGTCATCACCATTAGGTTTTTTTGTGTAAATGGGAAATTTTATTAATATCAATTGGTCCTATTTCAAAATTATGTATCATGTAGACCATTTAACAAAAAAAATTGCATTTTATACTGAGGTGCCAATCCAATTGACGCCTCCTCTCAAGTGATACACATAAATGCCAATTGGATTGACTGCACCATGTGCCCTAGCCAATTCAATTGGCGCCTCCATTCAATTTTTAGGAGGAGTTGCCAATTGGATTGGAGCCTCCTCCTAAAAGTGGGGTACTTTGGGATTTTTTTTGAAACCAGGGTTATTTTGGGAATTTTCTTGAAAAACAGGGTTATTTTCGTAAAAAAAATCTCATATTACTTTTATTTTTAATATATCAATATGTTATAGATTTTATTTTATATATGTGTATTTATTTTTTTATTTGACTT
Source organism: Lathyrus oleraceus (assembly GCF_024323335.1). Classification (NCBI taxonomy): domain Eukaryota; kingdom Viridiplantae; phylum Streptophyta; class Magnoliopsida; order Fabales; family Fabaceae; genus Lathyrus; species Lathyrus oleraceus. Next base: position 73,310 of record NW_026112609.1, on the reverse strand, counting down.
GTGAATTAAATATGATTATAGATTTTATCTTTGAGCACACTTTAAGTGACGATTTATTAGATTAATTCTAATAGTTTATCAACTCGTTGTTGATTCTTACCTTTGGTTGTATCTCTTTTCTAATAATTCTTCTCTTTTATTTCTTCTTCTTTTTTTGTCGTTGTTTTTTTTTTCTCATGTTTTTTGGTATGTTAATTTCTCTATTTGGATGTTGCTCCTCTTTGGTTTGTTCATCTCTTTGGATGCACCTCTCTTGTTGATTTCTCTTTTTGGTTAATTTATATTTCTATTTGTTGCTTCTCTCATGGTTTTTTTTGAGTTGATATTAATCATTTTATTTATGCACTTTAATAATGGTTATGATATGTTAGAAGCTAATAATTAATTGTTTAGTAGGTAAGATGTATTCTACGTGGTTGTATTCGATAGGGCCGAATACAACATGCAAGTGTCAAAGTTCGCAAGTGATATTTGACAGAGTCGGATACTATAGGTTATAAATTATATGTTTTATTGCATATATATACAATTGACGTCGTAAATTAATGTACAAAAATTTTACTTCTATAAATTCCCTTTTCACGATATAGTTTCTCTCTCGTTCTTTTCTCTCTTCTTCTTCTTCGTTCTTCTTGAAAACCCTAATTGTTCCATCAAATTGGTATCAGAGCCAGGTTACAATTTAGAGAGAATCTGTAATGACAACGGTAACACGACATCAATGCAATTTCTAGCAAGTCTATCGGTTTTCAAAGTTGAGAACATTGAGAGGTGGATTGCCCAAATGAAGGTTATCTTCAGACTTTAAGATATGGTTGAATTCATGAGTGATGGACTACTTGCAGTTGAAATGAATGCAACTAATGTTCAGAAGGTTGCGAACAAGGAAAAAGGAAGATAGATGGAAAAGCATTTTTATTGATTCATCAATGTGTGGATCCTAACGTATTTGAGGAGATTATTGAAGAAGAAACGTCTATTCAATCATAGGAGTGGTTTTTATTGGTTCTTGGATCTTGATTCAAATCGATCATTCTCTTGACTCGTCTCATACTTCTTGCTTACAACACAAATCAAATGGCATCTTCTCTCTCACGACTTATCCATAAAGTCAAGGGAAAAGTAGAGCTTGCTCACTCTGATGTGTGTGGACCTTTTGAAGTAAGGTCGAATGGAGGTGATTTTTATTTCCAAACCTTCATGTATGAATTCACCAAATATTTACCTTATTGAAAGGAAGAGTGAGGTATTCACATAGTTCAAGAAGTTTAAGTTGCATGTCAAGAAACAAAATGGACGCAAGTTAAAGAAACTGAGAACTGATGATGGATGTGAATACACTTCTAGAGAATTCACAAAATTTTGAAATGATGAAGGTATATAACATGAGGTCATTGCACTCTATACACCTTAGCACAATGGTATAACTGATAGGAGAAATAGAAGTATATTGAACATGACCAGGAGTATGTTGAAAGTTATGATGCTCATAGGTTATAACTCAACTAGTTCATACAAATTGTATTCGCCAAATAATGATAAGCTAGTGGTTAGTAGGGATGTTCTAGTGGACGAAAGAAAAGGGAGGAATTGGATTCAGGGGTCAATTAAACTTGAAAAAGATACAGTTGAGACTGTGCTTGAAAAAGATCAACAAAATCAAGATCCAATCAATCAAAATGAAGAACGACCTTAGCTGAATGTTCGAAGATCTACTAGAACGAGAACTGAGTCGACAAGGCTAGTTTGATATGAGGGATTTCCAGATAAAGTAATTAATATTAATGATGGTTTCATAGAAGAAGTGGTGATGATGGTGGAATTAGAACCAATTGATTTGGATCAAGTTATGAAATATTCAAATTAGTTTGTAACCATGCCAAAAGAACTCAGGGAAATCGAGAAGAACAAGACAAGTGAGCATGTATAAAATTCAATCAAGAAGCCAATTGATGTGAAGTGGGTCTACAAGTTAAATCTATGGACAAATGGTGAAATTTCCAATCATAAGGCAAGACTGGTGACGAGAGGGTTTAAAAAAAACTAGTATTGACTTCAATGAAGTCTATGCGCTTATTGCAAGCCTGGAAACCATCGGAATTATTGTGTCAATCGAAGGATACAAAGGATGAAGTGTACAACAATTAGATGTAAAGTCCACATTTGTAAATTGACCATTGGAAGAGGAGGTCTTCGCGAGTCTACTATCTGAATTAAAAATCAAAGGGTAGAAACAGAAAGGTGTACAAATTGAGGAAGGTGATATGGTTTGAAGCAATCCCCAATGGCTTGGAACAAGAGAATAGATAGCTTCCTGGTCGAGGCATGTTTCACAAAATATGTCTTAGAGCATGGAGTGTATGTTAATAATGCAAGCAGGCTCACTCGAGTCATTATATACATGTATGTGTATAACTTGCTGATTACAGATGCAGATGAAGCAAAAATGAAGGGGTCAAGTCGAAGACTGATGCAGGATTTTGAAATGTCTGACCTAGGAAACTTGTCGTATTTCTTAGGGATGAATTTTAAAGACACAAATAGAGGAGTGTTCTTGCAACAGAAGAAGTATGCTCAAGATATCTTGAAAAGGTTCAAGATGGGTATTTATAATACAGTTCTCACACCGTTGGAGACTGGAGAAAAGTTGTGAAAGGATACAAATGATGAGTTTGTAAGTGCAACTATGTTCAAGTAAATGATCAGATCCTTAATGTATTTATGCAACATCAAGCCGAATGTTTGTCAAAGTGTCGGGTTGTTGAGCAGATTCATAGAGAAGCCACAAAAAATTCATCTCACTGCAGTCAAGAGAGTCTTTATATACATAATAGATACAATTGATCATGGAGTGTTGATGCCAAGTAGAAATAATACCAACACAGATGTAGAGGTACATGGCTACATCGAATCAGACTTCAATGGAGATCAAGATGAAAAGAAAAGTTCAGCAGGCTACATATTCATGATTGGAGGAGCTTCAATCTCTTGGAGCTCAAGAAAGCAAAGCATTGTGGCTTTGTTATCTTTTGAAGTTGGGTATGTGGTTACATCAAATGTAGGATGTCAAGCAACATGGATAGAGATGATGCTTGAAGATCTCAGCCATCGACTTAGAAAATCATCATGTGTGTGTAAGACCCCAATTTTGACCCTAAGATCCATCATGCTATCTCATCATAAACATTGGCATTGGGATCATACCTTGGCATCCTCCTTACCCCTCATTCATTGGGTTTGCATTGTGAGAGATCACCAAGCCTCATTTGATTGTATCATACTGTGTATTTTTATCATTTATTAACCAAAATACCAAAAATATGTCTTTGCATTTGTCTAACTCTTTTGTAGGTAGTGCACATGCTTACCATTGATCTATCAACCTCATATCTAGGGTTTAAGACCCTCATTACAAAGAGATAAATCAGTAATGGTCTACAATGGCTCTAAACATCATATATGGATCCCCATGAGCCTCACATGTTATTTTGATCAATAATTCACCAAGAGTTTGGAATTTGGTTTGCCTTGGAAACCCTAATTCATCTGGGTATCTTATGTAACTTCTTCAACAAGCTTCTTCAACAATTGATCAAATATTTAAAGGGATACTTCAAATTTAGTCATCTTATGCATATATGATCCCCCATGAGCCCTAAAAGTCAAGATAATTACAAGCTAGCAAGTTGGTTCATGGTGGTTGACTAGAGGAATTCATCTGATCAAAACTGGGGTTCCTTAGACCCTATCTCCTACAATTTTTGTCATATGAAAATTATTCCAAAATAAGAGTTACTCTAAATAACATTAAAAACAACTTTTATGTTGAGGTCAAGATCTATTTTTTCTTGGAAAGTCATTTTGTATGATGAAAGATTATAGGTCATTTTGTCTAAACCCTAATTTGGAGGTCAACTTCCCAAGACCATAACTTTCTCAATTTTTATGAGATGAAATATTTCTAAGTCGCATAATAAAATTCAAGGTGTCTACTTCAACTTTGATGTTTGAAGGAAGATCTAATTCAATTTTTATGTGCATGTGATATGAGGATACATTATAGGTCATTTTGGACCAATGCCATTGAACAAGTGATTTTCCTCAACTTCAAAAATGCATAACTCCTTCATATTAAATCTAAATAAGGTCAAATTTGTGACCATTTTTAAGGACTTTGAGATAGCTATAACTTTTACTAAGGAACATTTCTCATTTGAAGCTCACATAAAAAGTTAGCCAAGGTGGAATAAGTGAACATATGGCTTGACACTTAGAATTATTTTTTTGACATGTTTGATTTTCCCAACTTTCACCTCAAAATTCATCATGATAAAAGCTTCAAACGAAAACATGTTCAACATGAAAGTTGTTCCTTCTGATCTAACCTTTCTAAAAAGTCTAATTTCATCCATTTTGGATAAGATTTGAATGGGCTGCGCGTGGCTTGAACATTGGATCATCATTTGGCAAGATTGAACTTGAACATTCCATACACCATTGCCTAGCATTCCAACATGATCTCAACATTGCTTGTACTCAATTATGGATCAGAAGAAGTGATTTCATGGGTTTGTACATGCCCATGCACCCATGCAATGCACATTTCTATTTTTGGAATTCCATTTCAAGTGTGCAAATATCAATCCATTTGGCTATAAATAGAGCCCTCTATGCTCAGAAGTATGGACCCTGCGTGCCAGCTTTGCTTCCAAACCTTCAAACCCTCTCATTCCAAAGGATAATCTTGATAATTTCCATTGGAAATTGAGTTTGAATCTCACGGTTTTGAGATTCAAATCTCCAAGGATCCTGAACCTTTTGATCATCCAATTCTACTTCTTCAAGTGTCCTGAACAAGATCAAGAGCAAGCAAGAGCAAGATCAATCGAGTACAGACCCGCATTGAAGGTATTTTCCAGAAATTTTCATCTCTTCGATTCTCACTCAATTCTCCATAATTCTCTTGGATCCTTGGTTGTTTGAAGTCCTACCAATGTAAGCAATAAGATTGAGTTGCTTTGAGGTGAAATCGAATTAAATCAGACCGTGCACCTCAAATTTCAACTCCTTGTATCTCTCAATATACTTGGAGTTAAGATAAATTGAGGTCAGATTCGAGCTCAGTGGCATTTTTACTTTAAATTCATGTTCTTGTTTTTAATTTTGGTGATGGTTGTGACTGAACCAGTCCGCTGAAGCTCACCGGAGAAGGAGACCGGAGCTTTGGCTCTGTAGCGGTGTATTCGTCACCATTGGAAATATTAACTAGATCCAAGGTAAATCATACAAAGTCGAGTCGCCACCGCACTTCTATTTATCCAAAGGAATGGTTAGAAAGCGAACAAAAACCTATAAAGTTTTACAAACAAAACTAGTAAAAGGGGGTCAGAGATCTGGGTAAGGGGGTTGGTTATGCAATGGGAAGGTGTTAGGCACCCAATGCATCCTAGGTACTCCTAGGGATCCCTTTTCACAACTTGTTGTAAAAAAAACATTGTTTATGAAAATATTTATTATGCAAACATGAGGGAAGAGGTGAGAAAAGAATGTACAATTTTATTATTTTTGTGTTTGGATGGATGAACCCATTGCCTACGTACCTTTTCATGAAAGATAAGGATCAAAACGTCGTAGTTCGGCTAAAAGATTTCCAAAAGTGAGTGGATTGATTTTAAACAAAAGCCTTAAGGTCTTTCATTATCAAAGGGAGAAAACTCAACCTGAACCAACAATCCACCATGTGAGAACAGCTTCAACATGCTAGCGAGGGGTTAACCCTATAATAAGCATGGAAGTCTTACCATTCAATCACTAAGGATACAGTGAGATTTACATCAACCACTATGATAATTCAGATCTATGGCTAATGCATGAAAACTTGATTAGGAATTTGACAAGGGCCACAAAAGCAATTGAGTGGGTTGAATTAACTAATTAGAATTATTCACAAAATGAAGTCAAAGTTGACATTAAAGTTCATTTACAATGAGTATTAATGAAATGAGATTTTGAAAATCAAAGGCTTAAGGCCTAGGTTTCTAGTTTTGAAAACAAGTGAAAATGTTTGCACAAAAGTTTTCTGGTTTGGGTTTAAGATGAAAATATGGATCAAGGTTAAAACATGCGAGGTGAGGGTTAAAGGGACAAAGCCACGGGAAGGATTGCTTTCTCAAAATCATAGAAATGATTCAAGTAAGTTCCTTTGGAATTAGGCAACACAAAGCAATAAGCAAATAAGCAAGGGTCTCGTAAGAGAGAGAGCAACAAAACTGGAAATGGAGTGCCAATCAATGGTCTTACATCCAACTCCAAAACAGACGGGAAACAGATAGCCAATCAATGGTCTTACATCTAACTCCACAGAACCAAACGGATAGGAAACAGATAGCCAATCAATGGTCTTATATCTGACTCCACAAAACAAAACAGATAGGAAATAGATAGCCAATCAATGGTCTTACATCTGACTCCACAAAACAAAACAGGAAAGGAAATGGAGTGCCAATAAATGGTCTTATATCCAGCTCCCCAAAAGGAACAGGAAACAGATAGCCAATCAATGGTCTTACATCTGACTCCTCAAACAAAGCAAATAACAAATGCAAAAGCAATATGCAAAACAATATGCAAAAGCAAACACAAGCAATCACATCAATCAATTAGCACACTCTATACACAACCAAGAGGCTCAGACAAAGTTGGGCTTTAGTCAAGGGGTCATATCAACCTCGACAAACAAGCCAGGCTTTAGTCAAGGGGTCATATCAACCTCGACAAACAAGCCAAATGTATGGGTACCGAGGCTCTTAACCACTGACATTGACCGTCAGGGTGAGCAGATGAAAGGTAATGAGGGTTAGACCTCATAGCTCTTAACCCTGGCCTGGGTGGGCTTGAATCAAAGAAGGTATGGGAGTCCAAAAAGGGGGGACTCTACTCCACATGACTGACTCTATATACAAGATTTTGGGTTAGGTTCAAGAGCTTCAGCATATAGTGCGAGCATAATGAACGACTCAAACGATTAGCAGGGGATTGACTGCTAATCCCTTCTATCTGCCAATTGCCTATTCACTTAGGAGGACTTAATTCACATGCCTCGACAATGAGGTCTTTGGCACAAAAGTAAACAATCACATACGTTGCCTCTTAAGGAGGACTTCAGCCAAATGCCTGCCAAAAGAAACGACAGGGCTTCCAGACTACATGGAGTTAGAGAGATTACCTAAGTGGTATACCAACCACAAGCAAATCAAAGCTCAAGCAATGAGCTAAAGCGAATAATGTACCTGTATGAAAAGCCAAACAATCAGTAGGATATTCAGACAAACAACCAACAGATAACAACAGTCAGACATTCCCAATATGTACAACATGTAAGCCATAAGAGGCAAACACTCAAGTGAGTTAGCCACCAAAGGACCTACAACATAACCAAAGGTTAGTAAACAAAGCAAATGGCAACCTCAAATGATGAGGCCACATCAACCATAGAGCTAAATGCTTCAACCTGAAATACAAAGCTCAAATTGTGAGTACAAACCCCTAGTGAAAAGCCTAGGGTCAAAGGTAAAGCAAAAATTCAAAACAGAAGTTGATATTCAACAAGAAGCATCTTTAATCAAGCAAGAACATGTCCTAAAAAGGACAAAGTCTAAATTATTAAGCAAGGTCATCACATGAGCAAAATATGGCAAAGGCAATTACAAAGCACACAATTGGACATCAAGAATCAAAATTCCATATTAAAACAGAAATGAATCAAACAATCACGAAAAATTTTATGTGCATACAACATGTTAAACACAAGCATCGTGCAAAAAATTGGAATCAGAAAAGCTCAATTGACATGTAAATGAAAATGAACAAGTATGACATCAACTTGTGTGACACACATTGTCACACCATACATCCATGTGCCTAAAACAGAGATGGAAAATGATAAAAATGCACAACCAAGCCTCAAAAGTCATGCAACATGTTGGGAATCAGCATACCAAATTTCAAATCAATTAGCCAATGTATGAGCATTTCACAATAGAATTGGTACAACATGTCACATTTGCATACATGTTCAAATAAGCAAACACATTTAAAAATCCAGAAATGATAAAATCATGAAATCACAACCACAAAATAATAGACATCAAGATGAACATGTGTCGCATTACGCGAAAAACCGGCGGGAAAACAGGACAACAGAGCCGCCACCGTGCGTTATTTATCCCAAAAGAGGGAAAGGAAACGCTCAGAGTAAACCTGGAAAAGACATGGTCTCGCGACCAAAGAGAAAGGGTAAGGGAGTCGGTTATGCAAGGGGAAGGTATTAGCACCCCTCACATCCGTCGTACTCGACGGGATCCACGCTCTAAGAAAGAAAAGGTTGCTAAAACAAACACCACACACACACACTGGCTGAAAGAGACACAGGAAAACAAACAAGACCGAAACTGACTCGGCAGGATACCGCATCCTGGGCCTACTTAGTCTATCAGGCATAGACATCAGAGTCAAAGTAGTTCGGACCGGGGAAACGACACATGCTCGCTAGGATGTCGCATCCTATGCATACGTATCTCCTTTGGACGAAGGAGAATCAGAGCATTCGTAGCTCGGCTGACACGCACACAAAAACAGGCAAAGGCAAACGTGGAGCCCGAATGCCAATCACTGGACTTACATCAGCATCCAAACCAACACACGCACACTGGAACCCAGATGCCACTCGATGGACTTATACCGGCTTCCAAGCACACAACAAGAACAAACAGACAACAAATTGCTAAGGAGTCGGGAACTCGAGCCTAGCAATCGTCAAACAACACACACAAAAAGAAAAAAGGCGCCCGGAGAGACCTCGCACGGTCTCCTGCCTACATACCTCGTCTGGAACGAGGATCAGGGTGATGTAGTTCCCCTACAGAGGGGAGAAAGACTAGCCTAACCAGATAACAGAGGGAGACACAACTAGGGAGACTACGACTCGAGCCTAGATGTTATCATGCAAATCATCCCTAAGTTAAGGTTTCTAGCTAACTTGCACAGGAAGCAAGCCTATCGTAACCCTGACTTGCACAGGAAGCAAGCCAAACTAAACCTAACTTGCACAGGAAGCAAGCTAAACTAAACCTAACTTGCACAGGAAGCAAGTCACACAAACACACAAGCACAAGTGGCACACACTATATGCAAACAATGGGCTCAATCAAGGTTAGGTTTTAGTCGAGGGGTCATATCAACCTCAACAAACAAACCACTGGAACTGGGTAATGTTAGCTCTTAACCTTGCCATTGAGGGGCTAAGGTGAAGCAGATGAAAGATGAGTGAAGATAGGACTTCACAGCTCTTATCCCTGGCCTGGGAGAGCTTAAGACAAGAATGTGTGGGTTCAGAAAGTGGGAACCTTTCTACACATTTAAAACTGACTCAACTGTACAATTGTACAAGATCTTGGGTTTGTATCTGCAATGCATCAACACAGTGGTGTGAGCAAAACAGATGACACACAGAATAGCAGGGGATAGGTTGCATATCCCTTGGGTTCTGCCAATTGCCTCTTCACTTAGGAGGTCTTTGACTCTATACAAGGACAAATGTAAACAGTCACAAACATTGCCTCTTAAGGAGGACTTCAGACAGTTGCCTGGCCAAGTAACAGGCCAGGTCTTCCAGACTACATGAAGATTTAGAAGTATACCTCAATGCAAATTGCTTATACAAGCAAAGCAAAGCAAAAGTTCACAAGGAACTGAGCAACTAAAAGCACCTGAAATAGTCAAGCAGACATTAGTATACAACTTCAAAACAAAGCAAAAGGAAACAGACATCAACAGTTAATCATAAGCAAGTGAATGTGCAAGGCACAAGGCTCAAGGCATGTGAGCCAAGCAACCTACAAAAAATAACATGTTAGTCATGATAAACAAGCAAGTTCAATCAAAAAGAATTGGTCTCATTGGCCATTTGTTGGTCAACCTGAAAACATGAACTCAAATGTGAGTAACAGGACCACTAGGGCAAGCCTAGGGTCAAAAGTGAATGAGAAAGTTAAAACAGCAAAGGGCAAGTATCCAAAATCATGTTCAAACAATCAAGAAACAAAACCAATTGGGTCCACATTCATATCAATCATCATTATCATTTCATGAATAAATTAGGTCAAAACATGGCATTTAGAAGCTCATAGAAGTCAACAGCAAGACTTGAATCAAAAGCAAGCTCAAACATTTCCAAAAAATCACCAAAGAAATCATGATCAATCCTAACACATAGCATGGTAAGCATGTCAAATTTCATCTCATTTGGACAAGTGTAAGGCAGTCAATGAAAATCAGAAAGTCAAAGCAATTTTGAACATGCTTAAAGAAGTCAACCAAACATGCATCAACTTAGAAAAATCATAAATCAGAGATGGCGTATGATAAATGAATGGGACTAAAACCATGGCAAAGCTTAAGATGTCTAGTAATCTCATGTAAAATTTCATGTCCATCTAATAAAGTATGAGCATTTCACAAAACAAATGGGCACATGTATCACATAAGGTCAACATTTTGGTCAAACAGGGGAGAAAATCTCAAACAAATGGAAAATGCCATAAACAAATCCACAAAAAATCATATGCAAACTAGACATGTTCAAGCTCAATCATACAAAAAATCAATCCATTTGGAGGTCAATAGACATGGCTATAAAAATCAACAAGTTGCACATCAATGGTGTGAGACAAATTGTCACACCCTACTTCAAAAATTCACAACTCACAATCCAGATAAGATAAATTCATGATCTTTACATCAAAATAAACATGAATGAGTCTAGTCTGAGCACAAAAAATTTCAGGGCCATAGGATAATGCATCACAATTTCACAAAGGATTTGGCAAGATGTACAAAAATTGGGCACATGAACAAAACCCTAATGCCATTTAAAATCTACTCATCCAAAAAAACAGCAAAAATCATGATAAAAAACTAGGGATCCATATGAACACAATGCAACAAGTCCCATGAATTTTGGATTTAATATGAATGAGTTATGATTTTTTTTTAGATTGTGTAACAAAGTGAAATAAAAATTGAAATGAAATGATTTTAATTGAATTAAATAAAGACCGGATGGCATTATGGTAATTGTGGAGGCTTTTAAGTGAAACGGTGCGCAGCATGTGGAGAGGTGGCACGCTGGGACAGGTGCATGGCAATAGCACAGTAACATTTCATGCAAATAACACAAACAGCAGCAACCAAACGCGATGCAGAAGATCAAATGGATTCTGGATTCGAAAATTTCTAGGGTTTCATGCTACAGTTCACATTCAAGCACGATGATGAACAAACTTCCCAGAAATGGGAAACAAACATACTAATCAACTCAGCAAACAACACATAATCCAAATCCAGGCTTGGTTTTCAATAATTTGAACTAAACATCATGAACCAAACAAGAACATATTCAACTATCAAACTTCAGATCCATGTAACTTTCAGCATACTTAACCATTCAGCACGATTCAAAGTGCAAAACAATCAGCAAACAAAGATCTATAAGAAGCATGGCATAGTTTAGAGAAATGAGAGACTCGAAAACTTACTTGTTCTTGAAGACAAAGCTGAAACAGTGTTGATTTGGATGTTTTGGCTTGAAATAGGTGCTTCTTTCAGCTTGCAATGATGAATGAACAAGTCACTTTAGCTCAAAAATGCTTGAAGGAACTCCAAATCGACTCTGCCATGGAAGGATGGTTGTTAATGCAGCTATGGAAATGGTGTTACAGTTGAGAAACAAAGCTCCAAATGGCTTCCAAGAAGATGTTGGATGATGAAGCAAGCAAGCAAATTCGTGCTTCTTTAAAAGTTTGAGCAGAAAATTTCCAAAGTGCAAAATGGATGTTTTAGAGAGAAGTGATTTTCTGTTCTGGGATTGTGGCTGCTAGGGTTGCAAATGATCAGAAAAATGAGTTTATATTTGTCGTTTTAGGTTCTCTTAATGAAGTGCTAAGCACAATTAGTTTTAATGAGCAAATTGCTAATTGGCCATTTTGGTTCACATGGTGAGGTGTGATGGCAAAGGTCACGAATTTGGGCCTTCCACAAGTCATAAACAACATTTCAGATCATATTTGAATGGCAAAAGTGTTTGGAAATGAATAAATCAAAAGTTCACAATTTCACTTTACTTAAAAATAATTCATGTAAGTGAAAAAATGCCATTTTGATCCATAAGGTTTTGGTGCATGATGATGACATTTTTTGAAAGAGGGGATCAAATGTGACTTGTAGGAAAAAACCCCACCCAATTTGGCCAAATGGTTTGAGAGATATGGCCTTTTGAAGTTCACAAATTTTTGAAAATGAATTGATCATATCTTGCCAACCATACATGGGAATTGAGAGTTCTTGGACTTTTTGGAAATGGGAGAACAAGATCTTCAACTTTCATGTTGGGCAAAAATTCATTTGAAGCTTGTATCATGATGTAAGTTTGGGATCAAGAAGTTTCCATTTTTGGCAAGTTTCAATTACAGGTCTAGTTTCTATTTTTGGAAATTTCTGATTTGGCTTCAAATTCTTCAATGATGATGTTTGTCATGATATATGAGGCCTATTTGGACATGAATAAGCTCTCTCAAACCAAATCCATCCATCAAAACCATAAAATCAGGCCCAATTGACCAAGTTTGACTTTTTAGGGTTTCTGACTGACCGTGCATTGACTGATGACTTCTGAACATCCAACCCTTGACCTAAACACTTCAAATGGATCCCCAAGTCATGTGAACATGTTGGACCAACCCTAGGGCCTTGGCTCAATGAAAAACACACTTGCTTGCTTGACTGACCGATCTCCTGACCAGTTTGACCTAACTTGTCAACTGAACTTGCACTTGGGCAAATGGACAATGCAATGTTATGCAGTGGACTATATTATGTTAATGAACTAATGATGAAAATGTATGTACAAAATGTAGGTGCAAATTTGAGGTGCTACAGCTGCCCCTATTCAATCAGCTGGGAACCCGAATGGATGAGAGCAACGACTGTCAGACTTTCAGGGTACACAGGGATTGAATACCAAAGAACCGTAGAAATTTGCACTCTGCTGGGAAAATAATCAACAATGCCTGTCATAATCGGCAAAGGAACAGTCTTGAAACAAGAATCCGTCTGGAACGGAAAAAGTCGGCCTGATCACCGAAATAGTAACGTCGACCTGGATACCAAAATAAATGGTAACGCAGGGATAACCATGGCATGAACACCACACGTCCGCTGGGGATTATTATCTCTCCTTTTCATGCTTTTCTTGAACCCCGAGATTTTTCTTTTGCGCAAATGATCCCCGATCGCTGCAGTTGAACCCCAACATCTTGTTTTGCCAAAATAATGAACCCCATTCTCCAATTTGAACCCCAGTCGCCTGACGATAACTCGCGATCGCCATTGTGAACCCCATTCTCCAGAAAATGCCGCAACATCTCCCTTTCTCCATTTGAACCCCGCTCTCCAGAAAATGCCTCAACATTTCCCTTTCTCCATTTGAACCCCGCTCTCCAGAAAATGCCTCAACATTTCCCTTTCTCCATTTGAACCCCGCTCTCCAATTTCTCGTGATAATTCCGCTGGCAACGTCGGAAATAACACTAACACCACTCTGAGGGCGACATATCAGAGGGTATACCTTCACAAAAGGAAGGTAACATGTGCGTCTCTTCCCTGGAAGACACCTATAACGACCTCCATTGGCCTCAGCCAAAGTCTAAGGTGACACATGAACAGAAGATAATCCTGAGGACCTCATCCCGGATATAATCTTCAACTCCAATCTCCATTTGAACCCCAGAAAATGCCGCAACATCTCCTTTTCTCCAGTTGAACCTCGATCTCCAAAAAATGTCTCAACATTTCCTTTTCTCCAGTTAAACCCCGTTATCACGCTGATCGCGTAACGTCCTTTGATTCCATTTCCTTCTCCGCTTGACAGAAAAATTTCCTCCAATATCGCACTACTGGGGAACATTGCTGATCTGACGTCATGATGCTAGACTCCTCAGAGTAACATCTTCCAATCGATGTCTCGCACGACAGAAAACTCCTCCAGTATCGCACTACTGAGGAACACCTCTGATTCAAAATCAAGATACTAAACTCCGCGGAGCAACACCTTCACTTCTGATAAAACCACCTCTCAAACGGTAACCACGGCTTGAGCCTAGCTTATGCGTGCAATATGATGCATGATTGACTTTTCTGCGTAATGCTCCATAATTATGGAAATGCTACGCGATTTATTATGCAATATGCTATGCTTATTCTTCATGATGAATGCATAAAAAATATCTCCCTCAAGGGACTCCCCTGGGGAGCTCGAGACACTCTGCTGAGGAACTCGTCAATACTCTGATTCCACCCTGCTGGGGAATGACGCTGCTGTTGGGAAAAGGTAACCCTTGCTGGGGAAAGCCTCCTTTGCACCCAATCCGCTTGGGGAATTGCTGGGGGATAGGAACCACCAACACTCGGTGGGGATACCTCGATCTTTGACTTGCGGGGGATATCAATCCCGACTCCGCTTGGAGAACCCTCACAGATACCTGACGACTTCACTGGGGAAATGCTCACAGATACTCCGCTAGGAAACAGCAACCTCCAGGCCTGGCAACTGGGAAAGCATCGATCTAAAACCTGCTGGGGATAACCATCCTGACCCTGCCAGGGGAACCGAATGCTACTCCGCTGGGGACAACCCATGCAATCCACAGGTAGAATCAACTCAGCTGGGGATGCAGATATCAGTCTGCTACGGAAACTCGTCCAATCCACTAGTAGGATGAGCACCGCTGGAGATATGTTTCATTGCAACCCGCTCCACTCGGGGATAGCAACCTTCGGGCCTGCTGCTGAGGAAACATCGTTTTAAACCTGCCTGGGATAACCATCCTGACTCTGCTAGGGGACCCACAGACCTTGGATCCGCTGGGGAGTTAGTTCTCACGATTCTGTTTGGAGACTACGCTGGGGAAATGAGAAAAGTTGGTACAGAACATCCGTCGACTTGTCGAACCATAGTATCCGCCTCCTAATCTCGTATCAGCTTTCCACTTTTGAGAATTCCCAGACTCGTCTGGACCTTTTCTGCTCCATCATCTCGTATTCCCAATAGCTCCGCACTCGACGAAGATCGAACTCCTGGGACTTATACAGAAATTTCAATTTTCCGACCTTGAAGAGTCTTCTTGATTAATTTCAAAGGTTGTCGGACGTCTCGACGTCTCTTCGTCGTTCCTCCAACTCGCCTGTCCCTGATTGGACTCTGCGGGGAATTTCCACAGACTTTCCAGTCTTCCGACTTTGAAGAGTCTTCTTGATTAATTTCAAAGGCCCTCGAACGTCCTTCGCCACTTCGTCATCCCTTCATATTCATTCGTCCCTGACCGGACTCCACGGGGATTTGTCTTGTCAAAAGCTTCCACATCACAACCTGCAAGTGAGCAAAAATATCTAACAGCACCTGCAAAAGGAGATCGTCAGATAAAACCGTGCCCCAGGCGTGTCAAGATTTCAACACTTGGGTCCCTCAACCTTCCGAATAAGATTCCAAGCTCTCAATCTTATAAACATGCATTGGAAGAGACCTGTATGTCTCAAAATGCAAGATTCTTTATCAAAAATAATTGGATGTTTTTGCAATCAAAGCGGTAATGAAAAACAAAAACAAAATTATTTGACTGAATATGCATTTTATTGATTGAAAAAAGTGTGGCTCAAATGAGCAATACAAAGGAAGCAATTCCTGAAAAGAGGTAATTGCGCACAAAAGGAAAAATCTATCCTAATGGCAATGTGAAACCCGTGATCTCATCGAGTTCCAACTCAGTTACACCCCATATATCCTCAGACTCTCCATGCTTTCTGCCTTCTGAACAAGACGTTTCTGATTGATCCCCACCGGGTATTATCCATGATGCCTTAACCCAAAACGCAAACGATCATGCTGGACGCAGTTGTTCGTTTCAATCCCTCTTTTGCCTGGACCGCCCTTTCGGGTTTTCAGTCCACCGGGATACCCTTTTTTGCCCAAGCCGCCTTTCCAGGTTTTCGACTTGCCGGGTGTACAATTTTTCCATTTTATCCCTAATTTTTGCCCGAACCTTTCTTTCTGTTTTTGGTTCGCCGGGATGCCCATTTTTGCCTGAACTGTTTTATTCTTTTCGTCCAGCGGGTCTCTTTACACGAAGTATTTTTTAACTGCGTCCGCATTCACAGGGGATGGAAAATCCTCGCCATCCATGGTCGTTAGCAACAAGGCTCCGCCAGAGAAGACCTTCTTGACCACGAATGGACCTTCATAATTCGGTGTCCATTTGCCCCTTCGATCGTTTTGAGGAGGAAGGATCCTTTTCAGCACCATATCACCTACGTGATATACCCGAGGTCGCACCTTTTTGTCAAAAGCACGCTTCATCCTTTGCTGGTATAACTGCCCATGACAGATGGCCGCCAGCCTCTTTTCCTCAATTAG
The DNA here is from genome assembly GCF_024323335.1 of Lathyrus oleraceus. Classification (NCBI taxonomy): domain Eukaryota; kingdom Viridiplantae; phylum Streptophyta; class Magnoliopsida; order Fabales; family Fabaceae; genus Lathyrus; species Lathyrus oleraceus. Next base: position 56,788 of record NW_026112609.1, on the reverse strand, counting down.
GCTCAACTCCTCGTATCGGGTTCTTACCCATTCAGCCTCTTGCAATTTCACGTCCATCAGGACTCTCAAAGAGGGAATCTGAACCTCAATAGGTAATACAGCCTCCATCCCATACACCAATGAGAAAGGAGTTGCCCCAGTAGATGTACGCACCGACGTTCGATACCCGTGCAATGCAAACGGCAACATCTCATGCCAGTCTTTATAGGTTACCACCATTTTTTGCACAATCTTCTTGATATTCTTGTTGGCTGCCTCAACCGCCCCATTCATCTTCGGACGATAAGGAGAAGAATTATGATGCTCGATCTTGAATTCCCGGCACAGTTCTGCCATCATCTTATTGTTCAAATTAGAACCATTATCAGTAATGATTCTCTCGGGAACCCCATATCTGCAAATGATGTCTCTCTTGAGAAACCTGGCCACAACCTGCTTCGTCACGTTCGTATAAGAGGCTGCTTCAACCCACTTGGTGAAGTAATCAATAGCCACTAATATGAACCGATGCCCATTCGAAGCTGTAGGCTCAATCTTTCCGATCATATCAATGCCCCACATAGCAAACGGCCATGGAGACGACATTAAGCTCAAAGGATTTGGAGGCACGTGCACCTTATCAGCATAAATCTGGCATTTATGACACTTCCGCACGAAATTAAAACATTGGGCCTCCATTGTCATCCAATAATAACCTGCCCTCAGCAGCTTCCTTACCATTGCATTCCCACTGGCATGGGTACCGAACGATCCTTCATGAACCTCTTTCATCAATTGGCTTGCTTCTTTATCATCAACACATCTTAGCAAGACCCAATCAAAGTTCCTCTTATACAAAACCCCATCCTTATTCAGGTAGAACACCATGGCCAACCTCCGCAGAGTCTTTCGGTCCTTTTTAGATGCTCCCTCGGGATACTCTTGAGTCTCTAGATATCGCTTGATATCGTAATACCACGGCTTCTCATCATCAGGCGTTGTATCAACAGCAAACACATAAGCCGGCCTATCCAAACGTCCAACCTCAACACTAGGGAACTGATTCCACCACTGCACCTTAATCAAGGCGGCTAGAGTAGCCAAAGCATCTGCCAAAGGATTCTCCTCTCTAGGCACATGATACATCTTCACCTTGGTGAAAAACGTCAACAATCTCCTCGTATAATCTCGGTACGGCACTAAATGAGATTGATGCGTATACCACTTCCCGTTAACCTGATTTATCACCAGAGCTGAATCTCCATATATGACAAGGTTCTTGATCCTCAAATCAATCGCCTCCTCAATTCCCAATATACAAGCTTCATATTCAGCCACGTTGTTGGTGCACTCAAATGTTAGCCGGGCAGCAAAAGGAATGTGGGATCCTTTCGGCGTAACCAAAACAGCACCAACACCGCTTCCATTCACGTTAACGGCCCCATCAAACATCAAGATCCATTCGGATTCAGGGTCAGGCCCCTCCTCCGGGATTGGTTCCTCGCAATCTTTCGATTTGAGAAACATGATGTCCTCATCAGGGAATTCAAACTTCATCGGTTGATAATCATCAATGGGTTGCTGAGCGAGGTAATTAGACAATACACTCCCCTTGATAGCCTTCTGAGAGGTATACTGTATATCATATTCAGTCAAAATCATTTGCCATCTCGCAACCCGTCCGGTCAATGCTGGCTTTTCGAAAATGTACTTGATTGGATCCATCTTGGAAATCAATAAAGTAGTATGAACCAGCATGTACTGCCTTAGTCGGCGAGCAGCCCAGACCAAAGCACAGCAAGTTTTCTCGAGCAGTGAATATCTTGTTTCACAGTCGGTAAACTTTTTGCTAAGGTAGTATATGGCATGCTCTTTTCGACCAGACTCGTCATGCTGCCCCAATACACACCCCATAGACCCCTCAAGGACCGTCAAGTACAAAATTAACGGTCTTCCCTCCACAGGAGGCATCAGAATCGGAGGCTCCTGCAAATATTCTTTTATTTTTTCAAATGCCGCTTGGCAATCATCATTCCACCTGACCGTTTGATCTTTTTTCAACAACTTGAATATCGGTTCGCACGTGGCTGTTAGATGAGATATGAACCGTGAAATGTAGTTCAATCTACCTAAGAAACCACGAACCTCCTTCTCCGTTCTCGGTTCAGGCATTTCTCTTATTGCTTTTACTTTTGCAGGATCAACCTCGATTCCTTTCTCACTTACAATAAACCCCAGCAATTTACCGGACCGCACTCCGAACGTGCACTTGTTCGGATTCAACCTCAGTCTAAACTGTCTCAGCCGGTCGAACAACTTGGCCAAATCTACCAAATGCCCCTCTTCTGTCTGGGACTTTGCTATCATGTCATCAACATAGCATTCGATTTCATGATGAATCATATCATGAAACAAAGTCACCATGGCCCTCTGATAAGTAGCACCGGCGTTCATGAGACCGAATGGCATCACCTTGTAACAGAAGGTACCCCACGGTGTGATGAACGTTGTTTTCTCCATATCATCTGGCGACATTTTAATTTGATTATAGCCAGAGAAGCCATCCATGAAGGAAAACACCGAGAATTGAGCTGTATTATCTATCAACACGTCGATGTGAGGTAGTGGAAAATCATCCTTCGGACTAGCTCGGTTCAGATCTCGGTAGTCCACACACATTCTCACCTTCCCATCCTTCTTCGGAACTGGCACGATATTTGCAACCCACGGCGGATAATTAGTGACAGCAAGGAAACCAGCATCCCACTGCTTCTGCACTTCTTCTTTGATTTTCATCGCCATGTCAGGTCGAGTTCTGCGCAATTTCTGCTTCACTGGAGGACAATCTGCTCTCAACGGTAGCTTGTGCACAACAATATCGATATCCAACCCTGGCATATCTTGATAAGACCAGGCAAAGATGTCGACATACTCTTTCAACAGTGCTACCATTCTGCTCTTGACACTTTCCTCCAAAGCAGCCCCGATTTTCACTTCTTTTTTGACCTCGTCGGTACCCAAGTTCACAACCTCAATCTGCTCTTCATGCGGCTGAATCACCTTCTCCTCTTGTTTCAACAACCTGGCTAATTCCCCTGGCAGTTCACAATCTTCTTCGCCTTCTTCTTCAGCATGATAGACTGGATTGTCGAAGTCATACGAGGGTGTAACAGGATTGTTATCAATGAGATCCGGAGAAGAATCACATCTGCATGAATGTTGATTCATGCATTGCTTTAGAACCGGTGTGTGACAAATTGAAAAAGAAAAATGAAAACATTGCCATTTTTATTTTATTTTTATTTTTAAACTGCAAAAATAAATGAAAAACAGGGAACACCGCTTTTAATTGAAAAACATCCTTTTATTAATGATGCGAACTTGCAAATTTAAACATGAGGTGGCCCTTACAATGGACCATTACGTGTCGGGCAACGCGTATGGCTTTCATGCACATAAAATCAAAACAAGAAAAATATTACTCTTCCAGCAGAGTGACCCGGATGATCTTTTCAGCCTTCCAGTTTTGGATTCCCATCCCTGGTGCGCACGGCTTTATCCACCGGTCGATGTCGCAGTCGCTATCAGCTTCCTCACTCATCATGCAGATGTGATCCGGATCCAGCATTCCGGCGCTTGTGAATGTTACTGACGTACGGCGTCCTCTGCCTTGTCCTGAGCCTCGGTCCGGCTGGTAACCCACTCCGAAGCGATCTTTCTTTGCGGAGATATCCATCATCCTGCCCCAACCAGGAGCCTCTCCATTCTTTACCACCTCGGCGGCCTGTTTGTACGAAGCAATGGACGGTTTCTCCTCCTCTTTGGCAAACAGAGCATTCTCCACCTTGACGGTTTCGAAAGCTTGACTTGGCGTCTCCCAGATTTCGCCATCCATCTCCACATATTTGAATGAGGACAGGTGGCTGACAAAGATATCCTCCTCTCCGCAGACAGTGACGACCTGTCCCTCCCAGATGTATTTCAACTTTTGGTGTAAAGTCGAGGTCACTGCGCCAGCAGCATGGATCCATGGTTGACCCAACAGGAAACTATATGCCGGCTGGATATCCATGACGTAAAAAGTCGACTTGAACACCTCTGGGCCTATCTTCACAGGAAGCTCAACCTCTCCAAACACGGCCCGCTTCGACCCATCGAATGCCCGCACTATTAAATCAGTCGGAGTCAGAATCAGCCCATCACAATTCAACTTTGCCAGAGCCTTCTTCGGCAACACATTCAAAGAGGAGCCGGTATCAACCAGCACATGCGAAAGCACGACTCCTTTACATTCCATCGCTATGTGTAACGCCCGATTGTGATTTCTCCCATCCACAGTCAAGTCCATGTCTGTAAAACCCAACCCATGGCTGGCATGCATGTTAGACACGACCGTCTCCAACTGGTTAATGGTAATCTCTTGAGGAACATAGGCTTTCCTCAAAATCTTCAACAAAGCCTCCCTGTGACCCTCAGAGCTTAACAGCAAGGACAAAATGGATATTTTGGAAGGAGTCTGCTGCAGATGGTCAACCAATTTGTACTCAGACTTCTTGATGATTCTCAAGAATTCCTCTGCATCATCATCAAGTTTTTCTTCCGACCCAAGCGGCGCCGGTGTCACCACTGGAGTACTATCACTCACCACTGCTTTCCCTTTTGCCCTGGCTAAAGCCTCGGCCTTTTCTTTTTTCTCTTTTTCTCCTTCTTCTCTCCTTAAGGCATCCGGAGCAAACAGTCTGCCACTGCGAGTGAAACCGCTAGGACCGGCATTATCCACCTTCGAAACGGTGGTTTCATCCGCAGTCTGATCCTCTACCCTCTCACCATTGCAGTATACCTCTCCACCATAATGCCATGGTACAACATCCTCTTTGTCATACGGAATGGGTCCAGGTACCATGATGGTAACTGGAGCCGCCTCCGCCAGGGTAGACAAATCTACCGGGTCAAAATAAATTGTTATGGTGGAGACCTCTTCTTTTCCCATATCAACCTTCTCAATCAAAATACTCCCATCGTCCATCAAACTCTGGACAGTCTTCCTTAAGAGTTCACACCCATCAGGGGCACCAATGCACTCAGCACATTGCTCATCACAGCCTGGATAAACCCCATTCTTCAACAACTGCCTCTTGACCTCAGCCAGAGGAGTCTTCAACTGATTAACACTTGACAACCCAACTCTGCCCTCCTCAGAGATAGCATTCACCCCCCTTTGACCATGCACGGGCATGGGATTAGCATTCACGTTGGGAGATGGTGCAAAGTTGATAGCTTTCGAATCCACCAAGTCTTGAACTGTGTGCTTAAAAGCTTTACAGTTCTCTATATTATGTCCAGGAGCACCCGAATGGAATTCACACTTTGCATTTTCATCATAGCTGGCTGGCCTTTGATCAGGTCTCAAAGGTGCCAGAGTCCTTGTCTGTACCAACCCCAGATCCATCAGCTTTTTGAACAGGAACGAATAAGTCACAGGCGGCCTGTCAAACTGCCTATCAACTGCTCTCCCCCACACCTGATAACCAGCCCTCTGAGGCCTCTGCTGAAATGGTTGTCTTTGCTGTTGAGGTTGTTGTTGTTGTTGTTGCTGTGCAGGCTGATGCTCAGCAGAAATGGTTACCGCAGCAGTATGCTGGAAGTAACGATCCCTACTGGGTCCTCTTTGTGTGTATACTGCACTGGTATCACCCTCCTTCTTCCTCTGTCCATTCCCAAAGGGCTTCTTTGACCCAGACGACGAAGCTACACCCTGAATCTTCCCGAGCTTCAACCAGCTCTCAATTCTCTCCCCAGCCACAACTATATCTGAAAAGTTGGTCACCGGACAACCAACCATCCTCTCAGCATACGCCCCCTGCAAAGTCCCCATAAAGAGATCAGACATCTCTCTGTCAACTAATGGAGGTTGCACTCTGGCAGCCAACTCCCTCCACCTCTGAGCGTATTCTTTAAACCCTTCGTTATTCTTTTGAGACATACCCTGCAGCTGGGTACGACTCGGGGCCATATCAGCATTGAACTGATACTGCTTAAAGAATGCGTCCCCCAGATCTTGCCAATTCTTGATATCAGAAGATTTCAGCTTGGTATACCATTCCAAAGATCCTCCAGACAGACTGTCCTGGAAGAAGTACATCCACAGCTTTTGGTCCATGGTGTAAGCTGAGATCTTGCGGACAAAAGCCTGCAGATGAGTCTCGGGGCAGGAACTCCCATTATAGCGATCAAACGCGGGCGCTTTAAACTTTTGCGGGATCACAATCCCCTCCACTAGCCCCATGTTTGACATGTTTACCACCCCAGGAGTGGCATAGCTCTCCAGAGCTCTGATCTTTTCAGCCAGCCGCTGAATCTCTTTGTTCTGTGGCGGAGCACTGTACTGACCAAAAGGTTCATTATGCATCGAGAACTGGTCTGCTTCCCTGTCTTCCTCTCTGTCATCCTCAACCCCGAAGAATGGAGGAAACAGACTATCCTTCAAATTAGGACCCATCGGACCAGGTTGACCCCCTGTAGCAGTGCCAAAACCACCAGCATTATCATTTACCATACCCACAGTTGCTCTTTTTCCACCGTCTCTAGAACCACCCAGCCCCTGGTTGGAGACACCATCCAAGTTTACACCACTGTTAGCCGCTGAAGCCCGCTCGAGCTTCTCAACTTTCTCTGCTAGAGCCTTCTGACCAACTGCAAAGCCTTGCATGATGTTGATCAGCTCAGTCATCTTGTCTTTTAGCTCGAGGATATCTGTGTTTGGAAGATCCATCAGTCGAGGAGTGTTGCGCCTCGTGAAGTATCTGTGAGATCGGGTTGAGCGCAAAGGTACAACTCTGCGAGCACGCGCAATGATTCCTGAAACAATCAAGCACGTTAGCAACAGATACCTGCAAAACAGCGAACAGGTTAATATGCATGAATGCAACGTCTGTCCATATGAGGAAGATTATGTCCTTTGATTCTGGTTTCATCGAGACAGATAATATTTCACCAATAACATTTTGACATTCAGATGTCTCTCAACCAGATTCTCAATCAATAATACTCCCCATATGGCTAGACATAGGTTCGATGCAGATGAATGCAAAATGAGAATGATGCAGATGAATGAATGCAATGCATTGCCATCCTCCAAGCCATCTAATCATCTGTTACTCTGAATCACAACCCTGATCTCTGAACCAATCACAACCATCTGAAGTCTGATTAACCATAAATCCGACTCAAGGGTTCCGAAATAAACGGAACTGAAAGATACACCATCATCATCACCACCAACCAATCTCTGATCAGATACCCATAACCTCTGAATCGGCCCGGGGAATCCTGAAATAAACGGATCCCCACTGATAACTCGGACAGCACTCCGACGTCTCGGCAATAAATGACCATAAATCCGACTTATAAATATGACTCTGATCCGCGGAACAAAAAAATCACCATCTGAGTCACCATCTGAACATACCTCTGTAAGAATCACCCTCCCCTCACAGGTAAATTCTAATCAGGTCATCCTAAGGCGGATAATAGTCTCGACAATCGGGCAGAGATACTCAATGGGTTTGCCCTTTCGGGTGTGCCATTGTAGCTCTCCTGAGATCGTCTAAACCAAAGATCCGGGAAATGATCGGTCACCAGAGTCAATAGCCCAAAAGAGATAATCCAACCTAAGCGGAATAACTCCACCCGGCAAGACTCTCTCAAATGAACCTCGTCCGGCTGTGGTGACATGTCTCCGCATCATGTCGTACAACATGTGAAGAGACATGAGACCACGCTAATCCTAGGTGTGTACTCAGGCCTGGGTATTGGGCCTCACTCAGAACACCCACCCCAAACAGAGGAACCACCTGCACAGAGGACGACAACATGATAGTATGATGCATGCAAATATTTATGCAAATATATACACAATCAGAATAATAAATGCAATAGATAAAGCAAACAAACAACCTAAACTAATCCTAGAACGCTAGGAAAGACTCGCTTAGGGAAGATGGACCAACACAGGTCTACATCCGCAATCCCCAGCAGAGTCGCCAGCTGTCGCATTACGCGAAAAACCGGCGGGAAAACAGGACAACAGAGCCGCCACCGTGCGTTATTTATCCCAAAAGAGGGAAAGGAAACGCTCAGAGTAAACCTGGAAAAGACATGGTCTCGCGACCAAAGAGAAAGGGTAAGGGAGTCGGTTACGCAAGGGGAAGGTATTAGCACCCCTCACGTCCGTCGTACTCGACGGGATCCACGCTCTAAGAAAGAAAAGGTTGCTAAAACAAACACCACACACACACACTGGCTGAAAGAGACACAGGAAAACAAACAAGACCGAAACTGACTCGGCAGGATACCGCATCCTGGGCCTACTTAGTCTATCAGGCATAGACATCAGAGTCAAAGTAGTTCGGACCGGGGAAACGACACATGTAACACCCTTCTAAAATACCCCAATTATTTAATTAAAATAATAAAAAATATAACAATTCAGAGTAATTATGCCATTCAAGGGCGTCACACATTTAACCACACCATTCAACAATATAACGGTCATGCTCTTTTATTAATTCAAAACATAAACAATTGCATAAAACGCAACGGATAGAGGTCTCCTCAATCATGTAAAACGTGTAACATTCACATGTAAATTGTTCAACAAGGTAAATATCCCATCCCGATGTTACATCTATCAGAGCACGACCCACTAGGGAGACTACACTAGACTCCAAGCATTCGCTTCTACTCAACTCATTTCTCGTTACCTGAAAAATAGTTGTAAGGGTGAGTTCCTCAATCAATATAATAAGCATTATAAAACATTATGTAATGCTAAGTAATTTCAACACACTTCATCACCCTAATCCAAACATACATTCAGTAACGGCACATCAATTCAACATAATACTCAACACCAACACAATTACACGTATAATATTGGAATACATCCATTCATATTATACGCCATACATATATTATGCAATGAGACTCCATGCATGCGGTACCGACTATTTGTGAACATATAGTTCAACCTCACCGTCCAAATCCAGGCACGGCTACCAAGCTCACTAGTCCCACTCATTTGAGACATAGTGACTCACTCACTAATTCCTCACCATGGGAATTAGCTACCACCCCAAATGGGCCATGCTATGCACGCTAATCACCTAGCATGCAAACATCAACAACAATCAAAATGATTTACTCACTAATTCCTCACCATGGGAATTAGCTACCACCCCAATGGGCCACAATATGCATGCTAATCACCTAGCAATGCAACAACAACAACAACACAAGAATAGACGTATGCTCACACTCTAAGCCATAAAACGGTCTATTCACAAATGTATACATAACTGATACATTCACAGCATCATCAACACATTTTATCACACAAGCATATCATATCATGCCGCATAATCAAACACAGTATTAGTACACTCTACTAATACCTATACTACTCAAAACAACGGGAAATGATCCCCACCACGTCATACATCAGCTAAGTTACATCACTCAGCCTAAACAACCAAAAACTGCACAACAACAGTTCAGAAAAACCACAAGTCTGCCCATACGCGTATCGCCTATGTCCATACGCGTATGGCGCATTTCCTCGCCCAACCCATACGCGTATCGCCCACGCCCATACGCGTATGCTACGCGTACCATATCCTCATACGCGTACCAACAGAGACGAATCTACGTTCAAAATATCATCTTTTTCACTCATACGCGTAAGGCCTCATCCATACGCGTACCAGTCATCTCATACGCGTATTGCCTAGTGCCATACGCGTATGACCAGAGCCAGAAATTCCAGATCTGCAATGGCTTTCTCTGCTACGAGATCTATCCAATTCCAACCTTCTACAGTCCAATTTTCATACATGTTCGTTCGTTTTATCAATTACAGATCATACACATTCGGCTTCCCAAATTGCTAACCTTACTACCTCTAATTCCTACGAGTTTTCGTCAATTATCATCCAATTTCGTTCATCAAATATTTCACAATTTCAGCATGCATCATTCAAATCAGAGTCAAAATCCATGGTTTCTTACTACCCATCACATATTATCCCATAATACCCATTAATCGATGATAAACCCCCCTTACCTGAGTAAATCCGGCAGTCTCTGAGCTCCAAGCTTTCCCTTCCTTCAACCTTCGTTCTTTTGCTTTTTGCCCTTTCTGCCTCTTTTCCCTTTTCACGTGAAAAATAACTTTTTACCAAAAATGGGATTTTTCTAACTTCCAACTTATATATTTTCCAAATTATATTATTATTCCAACAATAATAATAATTCAATAATCCCAAAATAATAATAATAATAATAATAATTATAATCCAATTATCTAATTAAATTAATAAATCTATTATTAACTTAATTTAAATAATAATCATATTATTATCGGGGTGTTACAACTCTCCCCCACTAAAAGAGTTTTCGTCCTCGAAAACATACCTCAATCGAATAACTCCGGATAAGACTCCTTCATCTGACTCTCAAGTTCCCAAGTCACATTTCCACCTGCTGGTCCTCCCCAAGCTACCTTCACCAAGGCAATCTCTTTACCCCGCAACTGCTTCAACTCTCGATCCTCGATCCTCATAGGTGATGTTTCAACAGTCAGGTTATCTCTCACCTGTACATCATCTACTTGGACTACATGCGACGGATCATGAATGTACCTCCTCAACTGAGACACATGAAGAAATTCATGCAAATTCGCAAGCGGCGGCGGTAAAGCGATACGATAGGCTACCTCCCCTATCCTCTCCAAAATCTGATAAGGACCAATAAAACGAGGTGCCAACTTCTTCGACTTCAAAGCTCGACCAACACCAGTTATCGGAGTAACACGAAGAAACACATGATCTCCCTCTTGGAACTCAAGTGACTTCCTCCTCTTGTCATGATAACTCTTCTGACGACTCTGAGCAATTCTCATCTTCTCCTGAATCATCTTAATCTTTTCCGTAGTTTGTTGAACAATCTCCGGTCCAACCACATCACTCTCACCGGACTCATACCAACATAACGGTGTCCGACATCTCCTACCATACAAAGCTTCAAACGGTGCCATACCAATGCTCGAATGAAAACTATTGTTGTAGGTAAACTCAATTAAAGGTAAATAACAATCCCAAGCACCTCCTTTTTCCAAAACACAAGCCCTCAAAAGATCCTCTAGTGACTGAATCGTCCTCTCAGTCTGACCATCAGTCTGCGGATGATATGCAGAACTCAATCTCAGCTTAGTTCCCAAAGCCTTCTGCAAACCTTCCCAAAACTTCGATGTAAATCTAGGATCTCTGTCCGAAACAACACTCGACGGAATACCATGCAAACTTACAATCTTCTCAATATACAACTCGGCTAATCTTTCTAACGGATAATCCATTCTGATCGGAATGAAATGAGCCGACTTCGTCAATCTATCCACAATCACCCAAATAGCTTCAAAATTCCTACTTGTCCTCGGTAAACCCGAAACAAAATCCATACTGATACTATCCCACTTCCACTCTGGAATAGCCAACGGTTGCATTAGCCCAGACGGCTTCTGATGCTCAATCTTCGACTTCTGACAAGTTAGACAGGAATAAACAAAACTCGCAATTTCTCTTTTCATTCCCGGCCACCAAAATAGCTTTTTCAAATCATGATACATCTTTGTAGCTCCAGGATGAATACTCAAGCCACTACGATGTCCTTCCTCCAGAATACTCTTCTTAAGTTCGGTAACATCCGGAATACACACCCGATTACCGAATTTCAAAACACCATTCTCATCAACTCTGAATTCACCACCTTGGCCTTGATTCACTAAAGTCAACTTATCAACCAAAAGCATATCGGATTTCTGACCCTCTCTGATCTCATCCAAAATATTACTCGTTAACTTCAACATTCCCAATTTAACACTATTGTGAGTACTCTCACACACCAAACTCAAATCTCTAAACTGCTCAATTAAATCCAATTCTTTAACCATTAACATGGACATATGCAATGATTTCCGACTCAATGCATCAGCCACTACGTTTGCTTTACCCGGATGGTAATTCAAACCAAAGTCATAATCCTTCAGAAATTCTAACCATCTCCTCTGTCTCATATTCAGCTCTTTCTGATCAAACAAATACTTTAAACTTTTATGGTCACTGAAAACCTCAAATCTCGACCCGTACAAATAATGCCTCCATAATTTCAGAACAAATACCACAGCTGCCAACTCTAAATCATGTGTCGGATAGTTCCTTTCATGAATCCTCAGTTGTCTCGAAGCATAAGCTATAACCTGCTTGTTCTGCATCAACACACCATCCAAACCCAACAATGAAGCATCACAGAAAACCTCAAATGATTCCGACGGACTCGGTAATATCAGAATAGGAGCAGTAGTCAACCTTCTCTTTAACTCTTGGAAACCTTCTTCACATTTCGAATCCCAAACAAACGCTTGCCCCTTTCTAGTCAGCATCGTCAACGGTAACGCCAACTTAGAAAATCCCTCAATGAACTTCCTATAATAACCAGCCAAACCAAGAAAACTTCGAATCTCAGCAACAGACTTCGGAGCTTCCCATTGAGATACCGCTTCTATCTTAGAAGGATCAACAGAAACACCACCTCTTGAAATCACATGACCAAGAAAACTAACCTCTTCTAACCAAAATTCACACTTAGACAGTTTAGCAAATAACTTCTTTTCTCGGAGAACTTCTAAAACCACTCTCAAATGCTCCGCATGTTCTTCTTCAGATTTCGAATACACCAAAATGTCATCAATAAACACCACAACAAACTGATCTAGATACGGATGGAAAATCCTATTCATATACTCCATAAATACACCAGGCGCATTAGTCACACCAAAAGGCATCACAGAATACTCATAATGTCCATACCTTGTTCTGAAAGCAGTCTTCTGAATATCCTCAGTTTTCACACGTATCTGATGATACCCGGATCTCAAATCTATCTTGCTGAACACACTCGCACCAACCAATTGATCCATCAAATCATCAATCCTCGGCAAAGGATACCGATTCTTGATCGTTACTTTATTCAGTTGCCTGTAGTCCACACACAACCTCATAGTACCTTCTTTCTTCTTAACCAATAACACTGGTGCACCCCACGGTGACACACTCGGACGAATAAATTTCTTATCCAACAGATCTTCCAGCTGACTCTTCAATTCAGCTAACTCAACAGCAGACATACGATATGGAGCCATCGATATCGGTCTAGTACCAGGTACCAAATCAATCGAGAACTCAACTTCACGCTCTGGCGGCAATTCATTCACCTCTTCCGGAAACACATCAGGAAAATCACACACCACAGCTAGATCACCAATCACCAGTTTATCTTTAGCTTCCATAGTCGCTAACAGCATAAACAACTCTGCCCCATCTACTACTGCCTCATTCACCTGCCTGGCAGATAGAAACAAATTCTTTCCTTCCTCAATCTCAGGAAAAATCACAGTCTTATCAAAACAGTTGATATAGACTCGGTTAAACACCAACCAGTTCATACCCAGGATAACATCAACCTGTACTAGTGGAAGACACACAAGGTCCATCCCAAAGTCTCTACCAAAAATACTCAAAGGACAATTCAAACAAACTGAAGTAGTAGTCACTGAACCCTTTGCAGGAGTATCAATCACCATACTACCACGCATCTCAGATATCTCTAACTTAAGTTTCACAGCACAATCCAAGGATATAAAGGAATGAGTCGCACCTGTGTCAATAATAGCTACAAGAGGAAAGCCATTAATATAACACGTACCTCGGATCAAACGATCATCTGCAGAAGTCTCAGAACCTGATAAAGCAAAGACCTTGCCTCCTGACTGATTCTCTTTCTTCGGCTTAGGACACTGTGGACTGATATGACCCAACTCTCCACAGTTGAAACAAGTCACAGTCTTCAATCGGCAGTCTGCAGCCAAGTGACCACCTTTTCCACACTTGAAACGTTTCTTCTCATTACTGGTACACTCATGGATACGATGTCCAGCCTGACCACATCTGTAACACTTAGCAGGAGCACTAGAGTCTCCCCCACTAGGCCTCTTCATCCCACTCTGTCTCTGAAAACCTTTGCCAGCTGCATACGGTTTTCCGCGGTCATTCGGACTCTTACCTTTCCTATCAACCCTTTGCTGATAGCTCTCTGCTCTGGCTTTGGAATCCTGTTCAAAAATCCTGCAACAGTCAACCAAGTCAGAAAACACTCTGATCCGCTGATATCCAATAGCCTGTTTGATCTCGGGACGCAGCCCGTTCTCAAACTTCACACACTTCGAAAATTCTCCAGCAGCCTCACTATAGGGAGTGTAATACTTCGACAGCTCTGTGAACTTAGCAGCATATTCTGTAACAGACTTGTTACCCTGCTTCAATTCCAAGAACTCTATCTCTTTCTTCCCTCTAACATCCTCTGGAAAATACTTCCTCAGGAATCTCTCTCTGAACACAGCCCAAGTGATTTCAGCATTCCCAGCAGTTTCCAACTCAGTGCGGGTAGCAACCCACCAATCATCAGCTTCTTCTGACAGCATATGCGTACCGAACCTGACCTTCTGGTTATCGGCACACTCAGTCACTCGGAAGATCCTCTCAATCTCCTTCAACCACTTCTGAGCACCATCTGGATCGTATGCTCCCTTGAACATTGGAGGATTGTTCTTCTGAAACTCACTCAGTTGACGAGCAGCTCCCATTCCCACAACATTCGGATTTCCTCCAAGTACTCCAGCTAGCATACCCAGAGCCTCAGCAATTGCAGCATCGTCTCTACCTCTTCCAGCCATCTCTATTCTGAAACCCAAACAACTAAAACAATGAGTACTGATAGGTTACACAACACCTATACCGTACAGGGGAAACAGAATAATTACGACTCGACTCGACCGACTATGCTCTGATACCACTAATGTAACACCCTTCTAAAATACCCCAATTATTTAATTAAAATAATAAAAAATATAACAATTCAGAGTAATTATGCCATTCAAGGGCGTCACACATTTAACCACACCATTCAACAATATAACGGTCATGCTCTTTTATTAATTCAAAACATAAACAATTGCATAAAACGCAACGGATAGAGATCTCCTCAATCATGTAAAACGTGTAACATTCACATGTAAATTGTTCAACAAGGTAAATATCCCATCCCGATGTTACATCTATCAGAGCACGACCCACTAGGGAGACTACACTAGACTCCAAGCATTCGCTTCTACTCAACTCATTTCTCGTTACCTGAAAAATAGTTGTAAGGGTGAGTTCCTCAATCAATATAATAAGCATTATAAAACATTATGTAATGCTAAGTAATTTCAACACACTTCATCACCCTAATCCAAACATACATTCAGTAACGGCACATCAATTCAACATAATACTCAACACCAACACAATTACACGTATAATATTGGAATACATCCATTCATATTATACGCCATACATATATTATGCAATGAGACTCCATGCATGCGGTACCGACTATTTGTGAACATATAGTTCAACCTCACCGTCCAAATCCAGGCACGGCTACCAAGCTCACTAGTCCCACTCATTTGAGACATAGTGACTCACTCACTAATTCCTCACCATGGGAATTAGCTACCACCCCAAATGGGCCATGCTATGCACGCTAATCACCTAGCATGCAAACATCAACAACAATCAAAATGATTTACTCACTAATTCCTCACCATGGGAATTAGCTACCACCCCAATGGGCCACAATATGCATGCTAATCACCTGGCAATGCAACAACAACAACAACACAAGAATAGACGTATGCTCACACTCTAAGCCATAAAACGGTCTATTCACAAATGTATACATAACTGATACATTCACAGCATCATCAACACATTTTATCACACAAGCATATCATATCATGCCGCATAATCAAACACAGTATTAGTACACTCTACTAATACCTATACTACTCAAAACAACGGGAAATGATCCCCACCACGTCATACATCAGCTAAGTTACATCACTCAGCCTAAACAACCAAAAACTGCACAACAACAGTTCAGAAAAACCACAAGTCTGCCCATACGCGTATCGCCTATGTCCATACGCGTATGGCGCATTTCCTCGCCCAACCCATACGCGTATCGCCCACGCCCATACGCGTATGCTACGCGTACCATATCCTCATACGCGTACCAACAGAGACGAATCTACGTTCAAAATATCATCTTTTTCACTCATACGCGTAAGGCCTCATCCATACGCGTACCAGCCATCTCATACGCGTATTGCCTAGTGCCATACGCGTATGACCAGAGCCAGAAATTCCAGATCTGCAATGGCTTTCTCTGCTACGAGATCTATCCAATTCCAACCTTCTACAGTCCAATTTTCATACATGTTCGTTCGTTTTATCAATTACAGATCATACACATTCGGCTTCCCAAATTGCTAACCTTACTACCTCTAATTCCTACGAGTTTTCGTCAATTATCATCCAATTTCGTTCATCAAATATTTCACAATTTCAGCATGCATCATTCAAATCAGAGTCAAAATCCATGGTTTCTTACTACCCATCACATATTATCCCATAATACCCATTAATCGATGATAAACCCCCCTTACCTAAGTAAATCCGGCAGTCTCTGAGCTCCAAGCTTTCCCTTCCTTCAACCTTCGTTCTTTTGCTTTTTGCCCTTTCTGCCTCTTTTCCCTTTTCACGTGAAAAATAACTTTTTACCAAAAATGGGATTTTTCTAACTTCCAACTTATATATTTTCCAAATTATATTATTATTCCAACAATAATAATAATTCAATAATCCCAAAATAATAATAATAATAATTATAATCCAATTATCTAATTAAATTAATAAATCTATTATTAACTTAATTTAAATAATAATCATATTATTATCGGGGTGTTACAACACATGCTCGCTAGGATATCGCATCCTATGCATACGTATCTCCTTTGGACGAAGGAGAATCAGAGCATTCGTAGCTCGGCTGACACGCACACAAAAACAGGCAAAGGCAAACGTGGAGCCCGAATGCCAATCACTGGACTTACATCAGCATCCAAACCAACACACGCACACTGGAACCCAGATGCCACTCGATGGACTTATACCGGCTTCCAAGCACACAACAAGAACAAACAGACAACAAATTGCTAAGGAGTCGGGAACTCGAGCCTAGCAATCGTCAAACAACACACACAAAAAGAAAAAAGGCGCCCGGAGAGACCTCGCACGGTCTCCTGCCTACATACCTCGTCTGGAACGAGGATCAGGGCGATGTAGTTCCCCTACAGAGGGGAGAAAGACTAGCCTAACCAGATAACAGAGGGAGACACAACTAGGGAGACTACGACTCGAGCCTAGATGTTATCATGCAAATCATCCCTAAGTTAAGGTTTCTAGCTAACTTGCACAGGAAGCAAGCCTATCGTAACCCTGACTTGCACAGGAAGCAAGCCAAACTAAACCTAACTTGCACAGGAAGCAAGCTAAACTAAACCTAACTTGCACAGGAAGCAAGTCACACAAACACACAAGCACAAGTGGCACACACTATATGCAAACAATGGGCTCAATCAAGGTTAGGTTTTAGTCGAGGGGTCATATCAACCTCAACAAACAAACCACTGGAACTGGGTAATGTTAGCTCTTAACCTTGCCATTGAGGGGCTAAGGTGAAGCAGATGAAAGATGAGTGAAGATAGGACTTCACAGCTCTTATCCCTGGCCTGGGAGAGCTTAGGACAAGAATGTGTGGGTTCAGAAAGTGGGAACCCTTCTACACATTTAAAACTGACTCAACTGTACAATTGTACAAGATCTTGGGTTTGTATCTGCAATGCATCAACACAGTGGTGTGAGCAAAACAGATGACACATAGAATAGCAGGGGATAGGTTGCATATCCCTTGGGTTCTGCCAATTGCCTCTTCACTTAGGAGGTCTTTGACTCTATACAAGGACAAATGTAAACAGTCACAAACATTGCCTCTTAAGGAGGACTTCAGACAGTTGCCTGGCCAAGTAACAGGCCAGGTCTTCCAGACTACATGAAGATTTAGAAGTATACCTCAATGCAAATTGCTTATACAAGCAAAGCAAAGCAAAAGTTCACAAGGAACTGAGCAACTAAAAGCACCTGAAATAGTCAAGCAGACATTAGTATACAACTTCAAAACAAAGCAAAAGGAAACAGACATCAACAGTTAATCATAAGCAAGTGAATGTGCAAGGCACAAGGCTCAAGGCATGTGAGCCAAGCAACCTACAAAAAATAACATGTTAGTCATGATAAACAAGCAAGTTCAATCAAAAAGAATTGGTCTCATTGGCCATTTGTTGGTCAACCTGAAAACATGAACTCAAATGTGAGTAACAGGACCACTAGGGCAAGCCTAGGGTCAAAAGTGAATGAGAAAGTTAAAACAGCAAAGGGCAAGTATCCAAAATCATGTTCAAACAATCAAGAAACAAAACCAATTGGGTCCACATTCATATCAATCATCATTATCATTTCATGAATAAATTAGGTCAAAACATGGCATTTAGAAGCTCATAGAAGTCAACAGCAAGACTTGAATCAAAAGCAAGCTCAAACATTTCCAAAAAATCACCAAAGAAATCATGATCAATCCTAACACATAGCATGGTAAGCATGTCAAATTTCATCTCATTTGGACAAGTGTAAGGCAGTCAATGAAAATCAGAAAGTCAAAGCAATTTTGAACATGCTTAAAGAAGTCAACCAAACATGCATCAACTTAGAAAAATCATAAATCAGAGATGGCATATGATAAATGAATGGGACTAAAACCATGGCAAAGCTTAAGATGTCTAGTAATCTCATGTAAAATTTCATGTCCATCTAATAAAGTATGAGCATTTCACAAAACAAATGGGCACATGTATCACATAAGGTCAACATTTTGGTCAAACAGGGGAGAAAATCTCAAACAAATGAAAAATGCCATAAACAAATCCACAAAAAATCATATGCAAACTAGACATGTTCAAGCTCAATCATACAAAAAATCAATCCATTTGGAGGTCAATAGACATGGCTATAAAAATCAACAAGTTGCACATCAATGGTGTGACACAAATTGTCACACCCTACTTCAAAAATTCACAACTCACAATCCAGATAAGATAAATTCATGATCTTTACATCAAAATAAACATGAATGAGTCTAGTTTGAGCATAAAAAATTTCAGGGCCATAGGATAATGCATCACAATTTCACAAAGGATTTGGCAAGATGTACAAAAATTGGGCACATGAACAAAACCCTAATGCCATTTAAAATCTACTCATCCAAAAAAATAGCAAAAATCATGATAAAAAACTAGGGATCCATATGAACACAATGCAACAAGTCCCATGAATTTTGGATTTAATATGAATGAGTTATGATTTTTTTTAGATTGTGTAACAAAGTGAAATAAAAATTGAAATGAAATGATTTTAATTGAATTAAATAAAGACCGGATGGCATTATGGTAATTGTGGAGGCTTTTAAGTGAAACGGTGCGCAGCATGTGGAGAGGTGGCACGCTGGGACAGGTGCATGGCAATAGCACAGTAACATTTCATGCAAATAACACAAACAGCAGCAACCAAACGCGATGCAGAAGATCAAATGGATTCTGGATTCGAAAATTTCTAGGGTTTCATGCTACAGTTCACATTCAAGCACGATGATGAACAAATTTCCCAGAAATGGGAAACAAACATACTAATCAACTCAGCAAACAACACATAATCCAAATCCAGGCTTGGTTTTCAATAATTTGAACTAAACATCATGAACCAAACAAGAACATATTCAACTATCAAACTTCAGATCCATGTAACTTTCAGCATACTTAACCATTCAGCACGATTCAAAGTGCAAAACAATCAGCAAACAAAGATCTATAAGAAGCATGGCATAGTTTAGAGAAATGAGAGACTCGAAAACTTACTTGTTCTTGAAGACAAAGCTGAAACAGTGTTGATTTGGATGTTTTGGCTTGAAATAGGTGCTTCTTTCAGCTTGCAATGATGAATGAACAAGTCACTTTAGCTCAAAAATGCTTGAAGGAACTCCAAATCGACTCTGCCATGGAAGGATGGTTGTTAATGCAGCTATGGAAATGGTGTTACAGTTGATAAACAAAGCTCCAAATGGCTTCCAAGAAGATGTTGGATGATGAAGCAAGCAAGCAAATTCGTGCTTCTTTAAAAGTTTGAGCAGAAAATTTCCAAAGTGCAAAATGGATGTTTTAGAGAGAAGTGATTTTCTGTTCTGGGATTGTGGCTGCTAGGGTTGCAAATGATCAGAAAAATGAGTTTATATTTGCTGTTTTAGGTTCTCTTAATGAAGTGCTAAGCACAATTAGTTTTAATGAGCAAATTGCTAATTGGCCATTTTGGTTCACATGGTGAGGTGTGATGGCAAAGGTCACGAATTTGGGCCTTCCACAAGTCATAAACAACATTTCAGATCATATTTGAATGGCAAAAGTGTTTGGAAATGAATAAATCAAAAGTTCACAATTTCACTTTACTTAAAAATAATTCATGTAAGTGAAAAAATGCCATTTTGATCCATAAGGTTTTGGTGCATGATGATGACATTTTTTGAAATAGGGGATCAAATGTGACTTGTAGGAAAAAACCCCACCCAATTTGGCCAAATGGTTTGAGAGATATGGCCTTTTGAAGTTCACAAATGTTTGAAAATGAATTGATCATATCTTGCCAACCATACATGGGAATTGAGAGTTCTTGGACTTTTTGGAAATGGGAGAATAAGATCTTCAACTTTCATGTTGGGCAAAAATTCATTTGAAGCTTGTATCATGATGTAAGTTTGGGATCAAGAAGTTTCCATTTTTGGCAAGTTTCAATTACAGGTCCAGTTTCTATTTTTGGAAATTTCTGATTTGGCTTCAAATTCTTCAATGATGATGTTTGTCATGATATATGAGGCCTATTTGGACATGAATAAGCTCTCTCAAACCAAATCCATCCATCAAAACCATAAAATCAGGCCCAATTGACCAAGTTTGACTTTTTAGGGTTTCTGACTGACTGTGCATTGACTGATGACTTCTGAACATCCAACCCTTGACCTAAACACTTCAAATGGATCCCCAAGTCATGTGAACATGTTGGACCAACCCTAGGGCCTTGGCTCAATGAAAAACACACTTGCTTGCTTGACTGACCGATCTCCTGACCAGTTTGACCTAACTTGTCAACTGAACTTGCACTTGGGCAAATGGACAATGCAATGTTATGCAGTGGACTATATTATGTTAATGAACTAATGATGAAAATGTATGTACAAAATGTAGGTGCAAATTTGAGGTGCTACAACATGTAGCAAAAAATTTGGATTGATTTGGATTAATTTTCTAATTGTTATGATTTTTTGAAGTTGGATGGAAATATTGAAATAAAAATGAAGAAAGCACATGATAATTGGAGGGAAATGAAATTGGATTGGTTAATTTGAAAATATGTTGTCAGCTGGAATCGAACCAGGTTCATGTGAAAATGAGCTGGAAAAGAAAATAAAATCATAAATGCCACAGCCAGGAATCGAATGGTGTATGGGATGCGTTTGGATCAAAACGCAGCACTTCATTAATTGAAGTGGCGTCACAGTCAACAAGGTCAAGGACGCATGGGATCAGTCAACAGAACAACAACCAATGGATTCGCCACGAAGGAGCCATGCAAGCAGATGACAAGACAAACCCTAGCATTTATAACAGACGGCCAAAATAGTGATTCCGGTCGTCTTCTCCGGCCAAACCGTGGCGGAGACGATGAACAACATCAAAAATTTTCCAGAAACATGCGTAGCATACATCAATCGAAAGCTCATGCGGTGTAGAACATGGATCTATCGTCAACTAAGTCTAAAACATCACACATTTCATGAATCGAATGAAACATCTTTCATATTCAAAACTTAAAACTAACATATCTCCACCAAATCTCAACCAAATCTAAATCTATAACCATCAGAATCCTCAGCATGAGGAGATCTATC
The DNA here is from genome assembly GCF_024323335.1 of Lathyrus oleraceus. Taxonomy (NCBI): domain Eukaryota; kingdom Viridiplantae; phylum Streptophyta; class Magnoliopsida; order Fabales; family Fabaceae; genus Lathyrus; species Lathyrus oleraceus. Next base: position 34,711 of record NW_026112609.1, on the reverse strand, counting down.
TAAACATGGCAATGATTTGAAGAATTAAGAGATTCGAATTTTGACCAACCTGAAGAACAGTGAACTGATTCAATGGATTCAAGTGCTCTCCAGCTCCAGATTTCCTTCCTCGACCTTGCTATGAAGTCTGGTACATGATTTGATGCTTCAATTGGTCTGGATCTAGCTGAAACTCAAAGCTCCGTGTTCATGTGTTCATGCACGATTTGCTTGATTCTTCACCAAAACCTTCAATCCACAGCTTGATCTGCACTCAATGATGATCAAAGAACACGAATATGCAATAAAATTCAGGTGTTATGTGAAGAATTTTCAAATTTGGATTGAGAGAAATTTTGGAGGGAATTTGGATCTAGATCTAGAATCTGTGTAAAAACCCCAGAATTCTGTTATGATTTGATTTATATATTGTCTCTTAATCCCATCCAAATCAAAATTAGGCATGAGTTAATTAGGATTAGTGAAAATGAGGTGTATGACCAAAATTGGTAAGTGTGAGGTGCATGGCAAATTGTACACGTGAACAGTACCCTATGGAGGTGTATTTTCACTTAAAATCATCTTATGCACATAATTGGATTGGAATTAATCATGTATGATGCACCAAATTGAATTTCCAACTTTCCCTCCAAAATGTTCATGCATGGACATTTGATCATGTGAATAAATTTCATGCAATGTAATGTTGAATTTGGAAAATATAGGTCATAACAAGCATTATGCAAAAAGAATGGCTCAAATTGGAGTTTTGGATCAAAAGTTATGGCTTGTTGAACCTCCATATGCACATTGCAATCATTTGGCCATATCTTCTCAACCATTCATCAGATGCTCATGATCTTGGACTTTTTGGAAATGGGAGAGAAAGATCTTCAAATTTCATTTTAGACAAAAATTCATTTGAAGCCTCTTTGATATTGGAAAGTCAAGTTGAATGTGAACCAAAAACTTGCCATTTTTGGAAACTTGAAATTACAGGTCACTTTCCATTTTTGGAAACTTTTGCACTGGCTTCAAATTCTTCAATATAGATGTTTGACATGATGAATAAGCCTTGTTTGAACATGAATGGGATGAAGAAATTCAATTCCCACACTCAAAGCCTTCAGTTGACTTTCAGTTGACTTGTATTGGTCCTTAGATGACCTGAAAATATTCTGATGAACTTGGGCCTTTGCCACTTGATGTATAGCTTCAAAATGAAACCATAGCTCATATTAGCTCCATATAATGATCAAATGATCCATATCTTAAGGAAAACCTCATCTCTTGCCTATAGGATTCACTTGACGTGCCTTGACCTGTTGACTGCTTAAGCTGCAAGTAACAAAGGTTAATGACATATTTTTGTACATTTTTGGTTAGTGATTAGAAGAAAATCAATGATATACAAATGCAAGCATGCTTGGTGATCAAGAATCACTCTCAGGAAAGATCCCACCCACAGGGAAAGAAGCAAGGTGTCCCATGATCCTTGAGGCTTATGCAATGCAATGCTATGATGCCATGAGGGATCTTAGGGTCAAAAATTGGGTCTTACAGGCTCCGGTGGTGAGTTGGCAGTCATTAGAGCCACATGATCCATTTGAATTAATCTAATCTCACACGTTGGTTTGGATTACCACTTGTGTTGCACGCTGAATCATGACCATGGTGGAATGCGCGCTAGCAGCCACTTGATCTGCCACCTCAATTAAAGAGGGAGATCAAGTGGTCCACATTTTTTTCTCATTTTCCGATTTTCATTTTATTTGGTTTATTTTCATTAATTCATATTAATTTTAATACTGATAAAAAAAATATGAGAGTTTCACCAAAAAAATTTCAAATAAATTCCTCTTTCATTTTCTGAATAAAAATTATTTTTTGGATCACTATTAATATTTTTCATGATTTAATTTTTTTGTGAAAATTTTTAATTGTTTAAAAATACTTTTAAGTTTCCAAAAATTATGAAATTTTTTCTCCAAGGTCCTTTGACCTTGTTTGACCTATGATAAATCTCATGGCCATTTCTTTGCTGTTTTGATGAGGTTTTAGAAATTTGATAAACCATAATTTAATTTAATGCATATTTTAATTGATCTTAATTGTTTAATTGCAAAATAAATTATGTTGAGCATTTGATATTGACTTGTTGAGTTTGACTTATGTTGTTGGGCCTTGGTCAAGGTTGATTTGACTTTGTTGAGTTAAAATCATTGGATTTAGGGGATTGATGAAATGTACCTTTCATCTCCCAAAATGAAAGAATGATTTTAATTTGGTAAAAGTACTCCTTTGACCAATTTGTGCTGATTTTATTTCCCCTCCCTCTTCATCTCAATCCCCTTCTTTATTCATTCATATCATGGACCTATGATATCTATATATCCTAAGGCTAGTTGATTGCAAAGTCAACATAAGTATGGATGAGATTAGGTCCACTCTTTTGCATATTCTTTTTGTGTGTGGTATGTTTTAGGGGCATAGTTCATTATACTATGTCTCTAACATGCATTAACACCAAAATTTATATTGCCTGGTCTCAAATAGTTGTGACTTCTACATAAGTCCAATTACGATTGCTTAACATAACGCTAAATTTGTGACACAAAAAGACATAACATTCTAGTAAGTGAGATTGTAAGTCTCCCCTCTTTCATGGTATTATGTGGAAACTTGGCCTTTTTTCCTTCCTTTGGAAGATGTCTTGGTTCAAGGATCCATGCTTGTGAATAATGGGTTGTGTGTTCTCCAAAGAATGACTTAAAACAAAAACTCAAAAGAATACTAACTCCTAATCAAACTAACAACTAACATTTAGTTTCAAGCTATTTACTTTTAGACACTTTAATTTCAAGCCTTATTTCATTTTGCCATTATTCATACCATTCAATTTGTTTACTTTAATACCATTTTCACTTTGCTCACTTGAGCCATACTTTGTGAATATATTGTGTTTGTATATACTTGTTTGTTTTTGTGGTCTTTTGACCTTAATGTACATAATAAGAACAAAAACTCTAAAAGACATTTTGTGTGGACTGTTGGATTTGATCTGAGACATTGGATTTAGAATTAGACAACATTCCATATGCAAAGGACTTAGCCAATACCAACTTTCATGAAACCAAGTGCTTGTGAAGCGAACTTTCATCTGATTCAAATATTGAATATCCATTTGAGTTCATCTGCAACATGATCATATTGAAGTTGTTATTTTGAACATGTGCCTAATGCATATCTTTGAAGTCATCTGATACATGGAGAATTATGAAGAAGATCATGGAGTTGCTAAGCTTGGATGTGACTATCTTTATTTGATGTCTTTCTCTTTACCTTGCTATTTGTGTATTGATATTGCTTGATTCTAAATTCCAAGGGAAATTTGGGTTTCTATATGACATACTTGTCTATTGGATTGCAGCCCATTGGTCAGATCTTTTCAACTCTTAACTTTTAAATTTGTGCTTAGGATTAATCTCTTCATCTCCTCCCCACTTCTTTAATTTCAAAACCTCTCCCTCCTTTTAAAAATCTTCTTTGCTTATGTTTTCTAAACTTAGACTATATTGCAAATTAGAAACTTTGGCCTTATGCCATTGCATTTTCAAACTCTTTTTCTTAATCAAACTTGTAAATGAACTTAACTATACTTGACTTAAAATTTCAAAAAGACAAAAAGAACTAACACTCATTCAAACCTTTTTAGGCCTTTTGTGCCTCTTTCAAACTTAAAACTTTTGTTAAAAGAAATGCTTATACCACGAACTATGAGGTTTTGATCCCTCATTTCATGTTGGTACGTAGGCACAAGTCCGAAGGTCTTGTCAAACACAAAAATATAATTAATGAATTTTTTTCTCATCCTTCAACTTTATTTATTACAAACATCATTTGTACAAAAATACACATGCACACAAGAAAGGGCTCCCTAGGAGTACCTAGGATACTTTGGATGCTAACACCTGTCCTCTGTGTAACCAACCCCCTTACCTGTAATCTCTGGCATTTTATTAGTTTTGATTTGAAAACTTCTTATCTTTTGGATTTTGTTCATACTTTTCCCTTTTCCCTTGGAAACAATAAAAGTGCGGTGGCGACTCTGGTTTTATTGACGTTAAGTTTATCCATAACTTAATGGTCATGAATTTACCGCTACAGTGTGTCATGTCGATGTAAGCACATTGAGAGAAGGTATCACTTCCTTAAGGATCAAGTAAATAAAAGAAAACTTAAACTGGAACGTTGCAAGTCAGAATGACAACTAGCTGATATACTCACCAAATCCCTAAAAAAAACCATATTTAATGAGTTGAAGAGAAGCATTAGGACGATAAGCCCTAAAAACATGAACTAGGTGATGTATTAGAAGCTAATAATTTATTATTTAGGCAAGATGTATTAGACATGGTTGTATGAATAAATCATGTAATTTTCAAAGTTTGTAAGCAAGTATTCGACATATTCGAATACTGCAGGTTGTACATTGTATGTTTTATTGCCTATATATACATATGACATTGTAAATCAATGCACATCAATTTTACTTAAATAAATTCCTTTTTTACGAAATAGTTTATCTCTCTTTCTTTTCTCTTTCCTTCTTCGTTCTTCTTAAAAACTCTAATTGTTCCATCATAATATAAGTTGGTTTGCTTTGATATGTTATTTTTAATATTTATTGGGAAGTAAGTTTTTTTTTCTTAATTGAAAATGTTTTTATATTTCTTTCTAATGCATTTTCTAATGCATGGTGAGCATGGTGAGGATAGAACATGTTAGATAAGTTGAATTTATGTTATTTGATTATTTATATTTTTAAGTTAATAAGTGTAGTCATTTAATATTTTTTTATTACTTTAATTTTAACTAGAATTATGTGTTTTAATTAAAACCTTAACCTATTTTTTCTTTTATATTTTAAAATTTGTATTATTGACAAAGACGGTGACCTCCAAACAAAATAATTTCAAATTTTATAGAAAATTTTATCATTTAACAGTTTGTTTTATTTTATTTAAATTTTAAATTGAATGATATTTAGTGTAGAAACAATATCATAAAATTGAATTTAGAATTTTAGTTCATACATATTTGAATTAGAAATTAAATTTGACTATTTGATTAGAAAAAGAATGATAAAAATAATTAAGAGAATTTAAATAAACGGTAAAATTGGATAAAAAGTTTACACAATATGTTTTTCGAAAAGCTCATTCAACTACTTTTATTATAACTTTTTAATTTAATAAAAGGCATATTAAAAATAATAGTATTAAATAAATCAAAATTAGTTACTTTTATTTATAATATTGATTCAAATTTAGAAATAAAAAATGTGTTTATAATATTTTTGGGAGAGAGAAAAAAAAAGAAAAAGATATAACTAAGTTGAACAGCAGGCATGTATTTTTATTTATTTATGAAATTTATTTAAAATATATTTAAAATGAGATGAATTAACTGCGATATTTTGTTAAATTGTGGCACGATGTCTCTTTATGATGGTGGTACGTGGTACAACTTACTCCTAGAAGTTCTTCAAGCTGGAGTATAATTTAATGGAGCTTTTTTTTTGTGTTATCATACTTGGAAGAAGAATGTGAGGAGAAGAAAACATATGTATCATTTTATTTGAGCCTTTTTTCTCTTATGGGCAAGTTGACATGACAGGCATGTAGTTATATAATGTGCATGTAATATTAATGGTGTGGTTTTGATGATGACGGCTGCCAAATGTTGATGTTATCTGTCAAAAAAATTTGATCATGATGGATTTTAAAATTATTACCTCGTCCATCAAAGATATCAAATTTGTGTTAAAAGTGTTAAACATTGTTGAATCAAGCAAAGAGACTTGAATAATTGAAGTTATTATTTTGAAGTTTGAAGATTTGAAGATGTGAAGCTGTAAAAGCTCGTCTCATCTTGTACTTAGGATTTTGCTTGTTCTAATCAGTTTAATTATAAAAGGAACAAGAGTAAGTCTTGAGGTACTAAAACAATATCATACACATAATATTTTCAAACCTCTTATCTTTTGATAAAATCTTCTCAAAACTTATCCGAGCAAGCACTTAATTGATTATAAGTTTGCTTAACCAATTAGGAAGGTAAAATACACTTGATCAATCAATTAAGAGGATCTAACAATCCATTGAACAATGTGTTACGCCTATTAATCGATTAAGGAGATTGATAATTGATTAAGTGACATAGAATTTAAAATTTTCCTCTTTAAGCTTAGTTAATTGATTACTGCATGAATTTAATCGATGAACTCATTAAAATGGCCCATGGATTTTTTTTTTCCTTTTTTAGCCAAAATATTTCTATATTTAGGAGGTTTCTCCCCGTTTCAAAATATATCAGTTTTATGAATAGAAACCTTGTTCTATTATTCTTTCTCTTTATTTATTTTTTAATTTCTTTTTCATTAGAGATGAATTAGTGTCAAGAGAGTGAAAAGTTACATTTGAGAGTTATTGTATTGGTGGTATGCTGGAAGTATTTATTCAAGAGTATAGTTCTGTTGCAATATCTTTGTCATAGATTTGAATGTTGCAATATAAACATATAAAATGTTTGGGTGAGGTTATTGAGTTGAGTATGTGTAAAAGTTATGTTTGTTGCTAAAATATTTTTCAGTTGATCATGTGCAAAAGTTCCAATTATTGTGAAAGATTGTTTGGGTTGCTCGTATAAAAAGTTCAAGTTTGTTTTAGTGAAAATATGAGGGAAAAACTCTTGGAAACTGGAGTAGGCTAAGTGGTTTAGGCCAAACTAGGATAATTCTATGGTGTATCTCAAACCGAACTAAGTTTTTAATACCTGACTAAGCTTTAACCTACACTTGATTTTACCATGGGCTAACCAAGAACGTATGAAAGCTTTTATCAAAAGCTGAGCTTTCAAACCTAAACAGGGGTTTAATCACACAATCCCCAAATCAAAGCTTTTTATGGGTTTATCTTCTAACACAAACAAACAATCCCTAATAGAATAAAATATTTAACCAAGATATAAAAAAAGTTCCTTGGTGAACTTACAAATCTACCCTTCCACAATTACAACTTCTCACTTGCAAAAAGGACTTTCTCGAAAAGCACTTTGACTAAAACCTTAGTGAGACAAAGTAAAAGAAAAGTTTATATATATATATATATATATATATATATATATATATATATTTATATATACTCTTTTATGCAGAGAGAGAGAGAGAGAGAGAGAGAGAGAGAGAGAGAGAGAGAGAGAGAGAGAGAGAGAGAGAGAGAGAGAGAGAGAGAGAGAGAGAGAGAGAGAGAGAGAGAGAGAGAGAGAGAGAGAGAGAGAGAGGTATGAAGTGAAACTTGGTTCTGGATGATTTGAAATGAGGGAAGAGACCACTATTATATGCTAGAGGTTGGCTCAAAAAGGAAATATCTTTAAAGACATTTTATGACTTGCCAATCGATTAGAAACATGTTATAATCGATTGATGGCCTAAGAAATAATCGATTGTTGAGTTATAAATGGTAAGAAGATATACCTAGTTATTACCCATCATTAAGATGTTGTTTTATTCGTTTAGGGTGAATTTTTGAACTCTCCCAAACGATTTGGATAATGAGTCAATTGAATGGCAAAGATAAAGATTTTCCCGGAGCTTTCAGGCTGCTTTCAACTCATCTGGCATGACTTCAAGATATTTTTGAAAATATTTTCTTGAGAAAAATCAGTTTAAGATTTTTTTCGTGTATGTGCGATTTAACCATGCACTTTTACAAAAATACTCTTATGTGTTACAAATTTTTCACTTAGACTAATTGAGGTAGGGTTATCTTGTGCTTCAAGACTTTGTCGGGTGATTTCTTTAAAATAGGGAATGATTCACGACCAAACAATTAAAATCTAAAGCTTAAAAAAATAGATTGAAAAAGAAAAATACTATTGATTGAAGATGGAGGAATCTAACCTTCAATAGACTGACCATGATAGTGCATAAACCCTTATAGATCTTAGATGGCAAGAGACAGAGACAACAACATAACGATTTCGTTTGCTTTTTCGACTTTCTTGCAGCTTATGAGAAATCGACCCTCTTTTGAAATATATGAAAGACGAAAACAGAGAGGATTGACCCTTTGATTAACTTAGTCTTCCTTGTTGCATGTGAGAAGAAACAATTTGGAATTTAGGATTTGGATGTGAGAAGAAACAATTTAGAATTTAGGGTTTGGATGAGAAGACGACACAAGACACTGTTTTGGGCTTTGAAGAGAGATATTTTTGTTTGAAAAAAAAATATGAACACAATACTTTATACTGTTATAAATTTTTTACTAAAAGTAATTTTTAATTATATTAAATAAAATATAATAATTTTTACACATGATCAAATCAAATCATATCATTTTATTATTTGTGAGATATTTTGTATGAGTTTAATGGTGATGCTATAACAGTGTAAAAAAATTTACATTATATTTATCTTTTTTCTCATTTTGTATTTGTTTAAACATGATTTTTGCTCTCTTATATTTATCTCTTTGTGTGAATTATTTTTTAAAGTATTAAATAAAAAGAATGGTTTTTTTATATTGTAAAAAAAAATCATATCAGTCAAAAGTAAATTTTTTTTTTTTTACATTATAACAAATATTTTCTAATTTTTCTAAAACATCTTCCTATTAGTAAGAGAAATCTTCACATTGTAAAAAAAATATTTTGTACTGAATATAACTTTAATTTTAGTAAATTTTTATTTTTATTTTTTCCTTGTAAAAAGATTTGAAAGATATCCCATTCAATTGCACAAAATCTTAAATTTCTAATTTTATTTTATTTTGTACAATTTTTTATATTTATGACCATATAAAAAGTTATTATAAATATTATTGAGAAAACTTATCAAATTTACAACAAATTTTTATTTAACTATAATTTTTATCAATTTTAAAGAGATTATAAATATTATTGTCAATTTTTTTTTCTTTTACAATTCTTATCTATTTTAGAATAAATTTGTAATATAATTTTTATTTCATAAATTTTTTAATATTAAAAAATTCATTTTTTTCATACATTTAGTTAATCACGAACGTTACATTTTTAAATATATTTGATTTATTATAAACACATTTAAAGTTTTGAACATGAATAATTGGAATGTTTAACCGTGTAAATTTTTTTGCTTTAATGATAAATAACAATAAATGTATTGTAACAAAATAAAAGTTATGTGTATGTGAGAGTGAAAATATTTCATGAACATTGATTCAAAAAAAAAAAAAAAATATATATATATATATATATATATATATATATATATATATATATATATATATATATATATATATATATATATATATATATATATATATGTATATATATTTCATCAACATATAAGTTTGTATAGGTAATTAATGTACACTAGTTTGAATCCCGAAATGGAAAAACTTTTAAGTTTTTTATTTTAAATTCACAAGTTTTTTTATCAAAACTGTCATCTTTAATATTAGACTGCGCTTCTCAGACGTTGCCTTTAAGATAAAAAATGACCACACCTTCAAAACCATGGTTCAAAGTAAATAAGCGACGGTTTTAATATGCCAACACTTTCAACACCGTAGCTTAAAGGGTATACACAACGGTTTTCACCAAAAATCTAGAAATTTATCCATGTGTAAAAAAACGCAGTTTATTACCCTTTAGGCAACGCTTTTTAAGTCGTTGCCTATTCTTCCATGGCCTAAAGCTAAAAATGTTGTAGTGGGTGATGAAGTTTGGAGTTTGGACTTACTTTCGCCTGTTCATTCGCGGTCATTTTCTTCTGTGTTCATTTGCTAGGGCACTTGTTTTATGAATGAAATAAACTAAACATGTTATGTTTTAATTTTAAAGAAATACATTCCACTATGGTTAAAAAGATCAATTATAGCGAAACATATTAATTTTAGAAAAACGTATTACAACAGTTGACAATTATAATCTTGGCGAAATATGCATCATTTATATATGCTAGCCTATTGTCTCAACAACAAACTTCAGTCATATGTTTCTTTTAAATATATCAATGTATAGTTTTAGTTCCTCTAATTGTTTTAAAATTTTCTTATCAGTTTTAATTATTAAATTTTACAAAAGTTCATGTTTCATGTTTTTAAGTGAATTTTTTTAATGACATGATATTGATAAACTCTTAAAACAAATCAATGATAATATACTTTTAATAAAAATATAGAAAGCATCAAGAAAAATAATGAAAATATAGAAGTCATAATATTCAAATTATTTCACAGTTACAACGACACAATGGACACGAATAAGACAATTGATGAGTGTTGCATTTCTTAAACCACCTAAAAATGCATTCTTTATGAAAAATATGCAAACACTTTGTCGTAATAAGTTCTGGTTTAGATTCATTTGAAAAGTCTTCCAAACAAATTGAACATTGTTTTGCAGAATAATGATCAATAGTATGATACTTTGTAACTTCCTCTAATCGATCCAAAACAAGTTGAGATGCTGCACAGACATGTGGATGACATTCTTGAGACATAACATTATCCACTTGAATAGGCCATGTGGTCAAACGGAGCATCACATGCATCTCTAAAACATCACGACCTTCCACATTTTCTTCTACCATTTGCCTAACAGCACCACCAATGGCCGGAATAATTGTTTCTAATATAGGATGTGGAATAGGCAGACAGGAAAAAGATTCGTATAAAGAGATATTTCCATCTTCATTCACAATTGTTGTGCGATTATTGCTGCATAGGTTGTTAGTAGAAATCCAAAAGTTTTGATTAACGGTAGTTGTAAAATCATCGATTGAGTTTGTAACATTAATTTGAGAAGGCCAATTTACATTGATCAAATGAAAATGAATGTAAAAATCATCACTTGTAGGATAATCTTGTGGAGTTGTAATGGTTTGTTCTTGAGTAGAATACATATTTAGAGAAAAGTTGAGTTCCATGGATGAAGGATCAAATCTTAGAATGGAAATATAATTGTGAGATTTATTTAGTTGCTAAAACTATTTATGTTATTTATATAGTAAAAGTAAAACCCTTGAAAATTGATTATTTAATGAATAAAGATCCAATCTTTAACGAAAAAATAGGTATAGAAAAACAAACAAAACTTAGAATAAAAACTTCAACTTTGATTCATTTAATGATAACAGCGAAAAAGAAGCCCACACAATAGATATCCTAACAAACTATAGATACAAACAGTTTTTTAAGTATAAAATATTTATAAAACAAATCTAATTTTTTTAGGGAAAAGGATAACACCAAATCCTGATATTAAGTACATTAGCTTCAACCACTAAATCTAAATTTCAAATTTAATAACGTTTGCATATCTTAATTCATAGTACAAACTTGTACTAATTATTTAATTAATAAATTGGTTTTAAAATCTGATTAAGTAGTGGGTCACTTTATTAAAGGTTGGAGTTACTTTAAAAAAAGTTAATGATTGGATTGATAGACCGTTGATCAAACTGCAAGATGGTTGAAAAACTCAAATTTGGAAAATTATGACATATATATTATATTTTTAATTATAAAAATTGGATAGCTTTATCAATTTTTATAACCAATCCATAGACATAAATGATTTATATATTATAATCGATTATTATAACCAATTATCTTAAACAGTTTATATTATAATAAAATTTATAATTAGTTTTAATTTTTAAAAAAATTAAAATTATTTTTAACAACAACTTTTATAATTTACAAAAAATATTTAAGAAAAAATATTTATTTTCAAAAATTAAAAATCATCTTTTTTTTATATTCAAACAAAAAAATTAATCAGTTTTTTATTTATTTATTTTTTAAAATTATTTTCTTTTTTCTTTTTTTTAATAAAAAATATTTTCTCCAGATTTCTTTTTTCAAAATAATTTTTTTAAAACAATTATTTTTATTTTTAAGAAGAAAAGAAAGTTTTTTTTTCAATTAAAAAAAAATAATTTGATTTTAATTTTGAATATTGTCTATGAAATTCTGGCACTTTAACTCAGATGTCAAGACTGATGTCCCAACACACAACACAATGTCAAGACAGATGTTAAGACATCATCTGCTGACAGAAACACTTTTACGAAGATAGTAATTATGCAGAATTAAATTGCATAAGATAAAAGACACAATCAATAGTTAACCCAGTTCGGTGCAACTAGGGGTGTTCAAAACCAAACTAACCCAATAGAAAACCGCAAATCAAACCAAACCAAACCGAAACCATAAAAAACCGCATTTGGTTCGAATTCGTTTGGGTCATTTTTTAATAAAACCGCACGGTTTGGTTTGGTTTGCGGTTTGTATTTTGCAAACCGAACTAAACCAAACCAAACCGCATTATGTTACAACCCAAAGTTCACTTATCACACATCCAACCCAAACCTCAAACCTAGTATGCCTTAATCTTACAATTACAAACGATTTTCTCTTAATCACACTTAGGGTTTCAATTTCAACCTTCTTAAATCTCTCATAGTAGTATCACACATTCTTCTCATCTTCTTTTCCATGTAGGTCTCGCCTATTCTACTCTAATAAGTCATCTATTATGTTCTTTCTTTTTTATCTTTTATGTTACTATTTTCTCTTCCAATTACATTTTTATTGCACTTTTCTTCTCAATCTCGCATCTCTTATGTTCTTTTTTTCATCTTCTCTAATCTCTCATCTCATATGTTTTGTTTATGTTTTATTATAATGTCTTTGATATTATTTTATGCTACTATTTATATTTGTCTTTTATTCCACTTTTGTCTAATCTGATTTTTTGTATATTTAATGAAACGTTTTTGTCTAAATATGATGAATTTTGATGTTATTTAGTAATGTATGAATATCTAAACACAAAGTTATGTCGTTATTTATAGGAGTATATATGGCTCAATAAAAATATTATAAAAAAACCGAACCAACCCAAACCGCATTGATTTGGTTTGGTTTGGTTTGGTTTTATTTCTAAAAGTCAACCGAACCAAACCGAACCGCATGCTTTTTTCTCTTGCGGTTCGGGTGATTTTTATCGCAAAAATCGCCCAAACTGCACCGCGAACACCCCTAGGTGCAACGTCACCTACATTTGAGGGCTACCAAGTCAGGAAGGAAATCCACTAATAGTATTAGTTCAAAGCCTAAACAATCTCAGTTTACAACTTATCTCCTAATCATTACCCATGCAATTTCTACCTAGAACCCTTCTAGGTAAGACAATCCCCCTCTCACTTCCAATCACAACAGTGATATCCTAAGGCACAAACCAGTGACAGTTACCCAAAATAGAAGATTACACTTCCAAAAACAATACTTGGTTTTGCTTAACAGCTTCAACCAAGAACAATACTCAACTATTTACTTAAAAGCTCATGAGTGAGAATAATAACTTAATATACAATCAAGTAGAATCAGTTAATCTCTATGCATCAAAAGATACATGACGGGCGTACAAACAAACACTAAAACCCTAAACCCTTATTTGTGCACACGGTTTCTTCAATGTGAATTCCTCACCAAATTTAGGTTTAGGTAGTCCTTATAAATAGACTTTTACAGTATTGGCTTGGACTCTTCAAATCAGGTTTAATATTCTCTTGTAAATCAGCTGCAAGATCTTCTCCCCAATAATAGGAACAAAGCTATAATATTTCCTAAAAAGTCTCAAAAGATCTTTTTTATGAAATCAAATCAAATTTGCATTGTTCCTAAAACATCCTTGATTTGCTGCGCATATATGAGAACTAGAATCAGATTTTAGCAAATTTAGGTCTATGCCCGATGTTCAATATAGACATAAGGGCAAAAGGGTAATTGTACACATAAGTATTATCACAAAAGGATTTGTCAGATCACATGACATTTTCGTGTCTTGGGTAGTAGTGATGTGTTGCTAGATACCTCTAATTGTTTATTATGTTAAATACATGATTTAATATAATTATCAATGTCGCGAAAACCTACAGGGTCACATACAAAAAGACAGATTGATGAGAGATAGAGTAAATAAGGAACACCGTAAGGTACGATGCACTTAAGTGAATTGTAGAACATCGTAAGGTACGGTGCACTTAAGTAGAATACGAAATATGGTAACGTAACATGCGCTAAAGTGATTTTGGTATATCATAAGATATGGGCCACATACACTTAAGTGAGCTTTTTATCTTGCAGCCCATACAAGTGGTTCTATAAATAGAACCCTTGTGCATAAGCATTGGATTATATGAAAATTTCGTTTCTCTCTCTCTCTCTCTCTCTCTCTCTCCCTTTCTCTCACTCAAAGCCTCATTCATAGCAGCTAGCACTGAGATTGAAGGAATCCTTTCGTGTGGGCTGAGTAGAGGTGTTGTCACCATTCAACGTTCGTGATCACTCCTTAGATCTGCATCAAAGGATTCAATCACCATAAGAGGTAATGATCATGCTCATTCGTAAGGATCATTAAAGGAGAAAATTTTAAATTCCGCTGCATTTTGGATCGCTATTCTCCTTCACTTACCATGAAGCGTTACTTTGGCTGATTCTTGTATAACTCTTGTATTTTGCTTCAGAAGAAATGGAAAACTCATAACTAATACATACATCTTTACACTCAAGCTCTCTATCTGCATTAGTCCCATTAAGTCCATATGAAGAAGTTCCAACACTGTAGAAGAAGTCTGATGTTGCAACATTGGGTGTGACATCATAGCTGGAGAAAAGATAAAATAGCAATAATAATCACAAGCACAAAAACCAAACACTTGGTATAATACCAAGACATATCAGAGGCACACACATCAGAAATAAGTAGTAGAAACCCATCCTCACATGAAAGACATAGAGATAAATAAACTCCCACACTCCAAGCCTCCTTCAGAAACAAAATGTCAAGATATTCTATCTGACATCAGAGCAAGCACACAACAATCTAAGCACAAACATAATTCTCTGAAACAAAATGTCAGGACATTCTGCAACAACTTTTATAATTTTAAAAAAATATTTAAGAAAAAATATTTATTTTCAAAAATTAAAAATCATCTTTTTTTTTATATTCAAACAAAAAAATTAATCAGTTTTTATTTTATTTTATATTTTAAAAATCATTTTCTTTTTTAATAAAAATTATTTTTCCCACAATTATTTTTTCAAAATAATTTTTTAAAACAATTATTTTTATTTTTAAGAAGATAGTAATTTTGCAGAATTAAATTGCATAAGATAAAAGACACAATCAATAGTTAACAAGTTCGGTGCAACGTCACCTATATTTGAGTGCTACCAAGTCAGAAAGGAAATCCACTAATAGTATTAGTTCAAAGTCTAATTAAAGTATCAAGGAGATACTCAAATGGCTCTGAATCAAAGACAACTAAACTCTAACACAAACAATATTCAGCATTGCTTTGATGCCTTCTTAGGTTAAAAAAAAATCTATAAATAGCATTGGAAAGACATGGGCTTCGGGCTTGATACACAACAGATCCAAGGACTCTACACAATCTTCTGCAGATTTGATATCAATCAAATCAGACGTTTCCTAAAAAAATTGACATATTTACTTTGAAATCAAGTCAAGGAAAAACAATCTTTTGCTTTTTAGAGAACGTGTTTCTTAACTCATATATATCGTGAGATAAATCTTCAGCGTATCTTCATATATCTCATAAATAGAAACACATCTTACAAGAAACTAAAATAGGGCACACTCCAATATTGAACCAACATGTAATGACATCTTGTCCAACATCTGACTAGAATACTTGTTTTTCCAAAATGCAGTCAATCACTACATACCAGACCTAACAAAGTTTATTTCTTAGACAATATGCTCTCGCATATTCACCATAAAGAATGCATCTTTTATTTTTAGAGAATTTGTGTCTTCATCTGGGAAGTTCATGTTGGTGTAAGCCCTAGAGGCCAATACTTTTGGTACTTGTATCGAATTATTTATTAATAATAAAAGGCTTTTTCTTTATTATGTTTGTTTAATAAAGTCCCTAGAATAGATAGTCCGTTTAATGTATCAAGTGTGACTTAATCATGAGATCACATTAAACATAAGGACACTATTCTTAAAGTATTTGTAGTCGAGCTTTATTGTGAAGTGGGATAATATTAAAGCATTAAGACTATTATGTATATAGACTGATGATCACATCTCATGGATCATGGATAAGCAGTTATCAAGTCTTAAACATAGGTATGAATATTAAGAGTAATATTTATACTGGATTGACCCGCTATGAGAATACTATATAGAATGTTATGCAAAGTGTCATAAGTTATTCTCATGGTGATAATGGTGTATACCACCCTTCGACCTGAAACCACTATGGACCCTAGATGTAGAGTCGAGTGCCTTATTGCTGATCAAACGTTGTCCATAACTGGATGACCATAAAGACAGTTGATGGGTACTCCACGAAGCATGCTAAGGGACATGAGTGACCTAGATGGAATTTGTCCATCCTGCGTAACAGGATAAATGTCTATGGGCCCAATATTGAACTGGACAAGGATGACACGGTCTATGCCTTGTGTTCAATATAGACATAAGGGAAAAAGGGTAATTATACACATAATTATTATCACAGAAGGATTTGTCAGATCACATTATATTTTCGTGTCTTGGGTAGCAGTGGTGTGTTGCTAGATACCGCTCACTGTTTATTATGTTAAATACGTGATTTAATATAATTGTCAATGTCGCGAAAACCTACAGGGTCACACACAAAGGACAGATTGATGAGAGATAGAGTAACTAAGGAATACCGTAATGTACGGTGCCCTTAAGTTAATTGTAGAACATCGTAAGGTACGGTGTACTTAAGTAGAATACGAAATATGGTAAGGTACCACGCGCTTAAGTGATTTTGGCATATTATAAGATATGAGCCATATACACTTGAGTGAGCTTTTTAGCTTGCAGTCCGCACAAGTGGTTCTATAAATAGAACCCTTGTGTAGAAGCATTTGTGCAGTTGCAATTTCTTTTCTCTCTCTCTCTCACTCAAAGCCTTCATTCGTAGCAGCTAGCACTGAGATTGAAGGAATTCGTTCGTGTGGACTGAGTAGAGGCATTGTCATTGTTCAACGTTCGTGATCGCTCCATAGATCTACATTAAAGGTTACAATCGCCACAAGAGGTAACGATTCTATCACTGATCATGCCCATTCGTAAGGATCATTAAAGGAGAAATTTTAAATTCTGCTGCGTTTTGGATCACCCTTCTCCTTTAGTGGTATCATAGCCACTTACAAAACCATGCATCTGATAGCTGTTTATTTTCTGTATTAATACGATTAAAAGACAGAATGAATCAAAGAATAAACGAGTAATTAAATTGAGATCGATCAAGTTATATATATGATATAAGTAATCCCGATGCAAAATACGATATATATGATATACTGTTTCCGTTTCATTCATTCAAACACTTAATGGTTGTTTTCCTTTGAGCGATCAATGGTCGTTTGGTTCTTGATCCGAGATTATTATGGTGAAGCAATGACGTATTGATCAATCATACTGAATCAACAATCGAGATGTGTTTGACGGTCTGAAATTGGTGCATTAGGGTTAATGACGACACAAGGGTTGTGTTGTCAAAGAGTTATGCGATTAGGGTTGTGACTGCGCAAGAGTTATGCTTTAAAGTATCAAGTGTTGATGCGAAAAACGACGTCGATTTCAAATGTCATGTGATCTGCGTAGTGTGACCGGTTGTCGAAATTTAATTTGGTTTTAATTAATTAAAAGAATTAAAATTAATAATAATAATGTGTTTATTATTATTGTCTTATGGTGATCGGTTATGGCCTTAGTTTTCCTTTATTTTGTTTTGGGTTTTTTAAATACGACTTGCGTGTCGTGTCTCTCTTTTAATCTCATAATGTAACTTCTTTTCTCATCTCACTCCCTCGTATGTAAAACAAGTTTCTTTTATGTAATATAATGTTACGAAGAAAGAGAAGAATTCAATATCAAAGGAGGACAACCTTAGAATTAAAACTTTAACTTGATTCATTTAATGATAAGAGCGAAAAAGAAGCCCTAACAAACTATAGATACAAACAGTTTTTTAAGTATAAAATATTTATAAACTAAATCTATTTTTTTTAGGTAAAAGGATAACACCAAATCCTAATACAGTATAGTGATATTAAATACATTAGCTTCAAACACTAAATCTAAATTCAAATTAAATAACGTTTGTACATCTTAATTCATAGTACAAACTTGTACTAATTAATTAACTTATATTTATTTATTTATTTTCAAAATGGTTTTAAAATCTGATAAAGTAGTGGGTCACTTAATTAAAGGTTGGAGTGACAGACCCTTGATCAAATTGCAAGATGCTTGAAACAGTCAATTTTTTAAAATTATGATATATATATATATATATATATATATATATATATATTATATATATATATATATATATATATATATATATATATATATATATATATATATATATATATATATATATATATATATATATATATAATATATGGAATACCTTAGAGATGTTCATCGAAAATTTCATAACTATCTAACCATAAATAGGTATTCCATTTTTATAATAGAAATATAATATATATATATATTATAGATATATATATATATATATATATATATAAGATATATATATATAATATATATATATATATATATATATATATATATATATCTATATATATATATATATATATATATTATATATATATATATATATATATATATATATATAGATTAAATATCATAATATATAATATATATATATATATAATATATATATATAGATATATATATAATATATAATATATATATATATATATATATATATATAGATATATATTATATATATATATTATATATCTATATATAATATATATATTACAACTGACCATTAAAATTAATTTATAACCCATAATATCTATAATCAAATATATGATTGGTTTAGATTATATTAATACCATATCCAAACTATGAATTTGGTTAATATCATATAATAATTAATCGAATTTGAATATCGATATTGATAATTTAAATAATCGATTAATTTGAGCATCCCTATTTATGAAGGTTATAGCCCCTAGAACTAAGCACCTGCTTTGGAGAATTTGTCGTGGTTGTATTAGACTTCGTCAATACTTTGTGTCATAATTGTCAAATATGTGAAGGTAATGAGGAAGATGATTGCCATGTTTTCTTTGGGTGCCCAACGATTGTTCAATGTTGGATAGATGATTGCTCCTAGATTACTTTCTTTTACTAATGTAAAATCTATCCTCTTGACATAGGTAGTAATGAAGATAAGCATGTAGGGGTGAGAATTATTGTTATGTTGTGGGTTATGTGGAATAATAGGAATAATTGGATTTGGAACAATGAACCAGAGGATGCCAAAAAATAACTCTCTCTCTCTCTCTGTGTGAAACAAAAGGGAATACGAGAGAGAGATAGAGAGAGAGAGTAAAAATTAATATATTAAAGGAAATATATGATTGGAGTTTATTTTCGAGGCAACATCCGAGAGCATATTCCCTAGGGTTGGCCTTTGGTCAGGACAACCAAACCCACAACCTAAGGCCTCAAAAAATCGAAGGACTCAAAATCGAAAGAAGGGTTAAAATATTATAACAATTAATAGTATTATAACCTCAATTTACTAAAATATAAATAATTAAATGCTTGCTGACGCGTGGTTAAGGTGTCCCATATTAAACAAGAGATTGTGTGTTTGACATTTGATGTCATACATTTTTACTTTTTGATTTTATTTTTCTACAAAATGCATTAATTTCATTTTATATTTTTGTTTTAAAACCTTACAAATTACATAAAATTTATATTATATTTTTAAAGACAATTTTTTAAATATAATCTTATAAATATAAACCCTCAAGTCAATACATTTTTACATGTTGGTTTTATAATCAAGATATTTTAAATTTTGATTTATAACATCTTAATTCATTAATTTCATTTTATATTTTAAATATATATATATATATATATATATATATATATATATATAGATATATATATATATATATATATATATCACTGCGCCGCCGCCACCTCTGGTGACAACCACAACCAAAGTACATCCCTTTGAGTATGACACGGTAACTTTCTCCCCTCTCTCTCTTAAACAAAAGGGAATACAAAATCCAAAATAAAAAATAAAAATTCAAGGTAAGTTTAATTTTTTTATTAAGAGTCATTTTATTATTTGTCTTGAGTTTCTAAAAAATCGGCCCTGATATTTCCCATAAAAAAGCATCTTTTAATAAATAAATGTATGTTATAATAATGAACATGGCATCAAAATCATAATGTCGTCCAATGTTTGTAAATCTATAATTAGGTAGGAATTAATATCCAACACAACATTTATTTTATTTGCTTTTATTAAAAGAGAGAAATATATATATATATATATATATATATATATATATATATATATATATATATCAAGTCAATTAATAATCGTAAATAAAATTTTACTTTTTTTTTGTTTCAGGATCCCTGTCACCAAGAGATTTTAGACATCAATTGAAGTATTCATATTACGATTTTTTTTTACCAAAATAACCCAATTTTTCAAGAAAATTCCCGAAATAACCTTGGTTTCAAAAAAATTCGCAAAGTACCCCACTTTTAGGAGGAGGCGTCAATCCAATTGGCGACTCCTCTTTAAAATTGAATGGAGGCGCCAATTGGATTGGCTAGGGCACATGGTGCAGCCAATCCAATTGGCGCCCATGTGTATTTTTACAAAGGAGGTGCCAATTGGATTGACACCTCAGTGTAAAATGCAATTTTGTTGTTATAAATAGATGTGTTGTGTGAATCATTGTTCCACATCTTATCATATCATTTGGCAATCATGTTTGGTGTTCATCGCCGATACGGAAAGGTGATTTATGCGAGAGACAAACCTCAGATGCTGATGTTGTTCTGCAACATCACTACGTTCGATCAACTGAAGAGGGAGTTGGTTCGTTGGTTAGATGGAAAAATACCAGAAGGGAAAAAAATTTGAAGTATTGAGAGACTCGACAGTATCTTTGATTGGGTGTGAATGAAAATTGATAAGGATGCTAGGGAAATGATGTTCGGTCGAGATGACATCAATTTGATTGTTGTAATCAATTAGAAATATTTCTGTTTTCAGTTAGCTTATTTTGTACTGATGTTTGTTGTGAACCTCATTATAACAAAAACTTTATAATATATAATGATTGAAGGTTACAGAAATACAATGTTACAAAAAGCTTATGACCCAAATGATGCTCCTCGATTGGGACAGTTGTTCTTGTTATGTCCTGGTTGACGACAAAATACATAATCTTATCATTTTATCTGTCGAATCCATTTCTGTCCTGATACGTGTGCTGTTTGGCCTTCCTTTTTTCTTTCTACGCATCTCGTCGTTGTGCCAAACTACATCACCTTTGTATGGAGGCCAGTATTCCTCCATTGGTAGTACCGAGAATATTTATATTATACATTCATTGACGGTGACGACCTTGTACACATCAGATAAATGACTGTAAGTGTCTTGACGAGTATATGCGTATGCTGCAATGACATGGGAGCAAGGAATGCGGAAGACCTGGAATTTTCCACAGTCGCACCAACTTCTGTTTAGTCTAACAACATAGGTGTAGTGGGTTTTCGTTACTTTTAGGTTTATTGACTAAACCAAAAGTCAACATACAATTCGAGTCGCCACCGCACTTTTATTTGTCCAAAGGAAAGGCTAAAAAGCGAACAAAAGTCAAGTAAGAAGTTTTTCAAATAAAAAACTAATAAAAATGTCAGAGATCTGGGTAAGGGGGTTGGTTATGAAATGGGAAGGTCTTACGCACCCAAAACATCCTTAGTACTCTAAGGGAACCCTTTTTGCAAATATGTGTTGTAAGTTGGTATTTGTGAAAAGATTTGTGCAAAAGATTGGAGGGATGAGAAGAGAATAGATTATATTTACAAATTTGTTGTTTGAATGGATGAACCCATTGCCTACGTACCATCACAAAGGAGGATCAAAACCTCGTAGTTTGGGGTAAAAATCTCAAAGATTAGTGAATTGATTTGATCAAAAGCCTTAAGGTCTTTTGTTATCAAAGGGAGAAAACTCAACCTAAACCAACAATCCACCATGTAAGGAAGGCTTCAACATGCTAGTGAGGGGTTAACCCTATAATAAACATGGAAGACTTATAATCCAATCACTAAGGATGAGGTGAGATTTATATCAACCACTATGATAACTCAAACCTATGGTTAATGTATTTTAAAAGGTTTTAACAAGTGGCCATTGGAACCACAAAACAACTTGGAATGAGTTATATTTACAAGTTAAAGTTATTTACAAAATGAGGTCAAAGTTGGATTAAGGTTTATTCACAATGAGTATTTATGAAAAGAGTTTTGAAAAGTCAAAGGCATAAGGCCTAGGTTTCTAATTTGAAACAAAGTGTTTGAAGAAAAAGATTTTGGCTTGGTTAGAGTGGGGAGAAGAAGAGAAGGGCTAGTCCTAAAGCATACAAGATAAGAGGGGAAAGATAAACCCTTGGAGTTCCTTTTCTTGAAGTCATAGAGATGACTCAAGATGCTCCTTTCCTTTGGACTTAGCACACAAACAAGCAATCAAACAATTTGAATTCAAGCTCCTAGGATCTCCATTTGGCTTGGCTCTTAACTTGGCTACTCATGATAATGGTCCTCCTTTCACAATTTTAAGATGGGATCCCTATCACACAAGAACATACGTCAAAAAGTTCACAACACAATAAGGGGAATGGACAAAGAATAAGTTTGGAGGAGAAGTCCTTTGAGATCAATTTTGAATTTTAGCATTCTAAAGGCATGAGGCCTAGTTGCTCTTCAACAAATTTTTCATTTTAAAGGCATGAGGCATAGTTGCTCTTGAACTCCTTTAAGCATAGGTAAGTCCTAATTATAAGTCCTTTCTCCTTTTGCAATTGGTTCACACAAAACAAACACAAAGCAAACACAAGATAGCAATATATTTATATACAATAATGGGTTCAAATGAGCAAAAGAAAAAATGACATAAACATAAAATATGTGCTCAAGTGAGCAAAGTGAAAATCAATATGAATAATGAGCAAGAAATAAATGACATTAAAAATAAATGACAAGAAATTAAATGCTCAAATTAAAGTTAGTAGTTAGTAAAGTTATGTTAGCTTGTCAAAAGAAAATGTAGCGCTATAAGCAATCGTAAGTGGACTAATGTAGTAGTCACACCTATCTGAGGCCGGTCAATAAAAATATAGGCAAAGAACACAAGTTAGAGATCATGACTAGTAAGCCAAGCTCCATAAACTTGCCATGCCAAACAAAAGGGGAAGGGCCTTGTATTGACTTTAGGTTATTTTCTTGACCAAGAAGCAACCTATCTTTGACACAAAACAACTCACTTGATCATGGATCAAGTTGAGTTTGGTTTGGATCAAAGAAGGTTAAACTTCTCATTTGTCAAGACCAACCATAAGACTTTAACTCATTGGCCATTGATGAAAAGAAAGGGATGAAGATGAAATGGAGGGGAAAATAAGACCACAACCAAATCCAATTGATCAAATGTGAATCAAATTAACATCAACCAACACCAAACAGAAAAGGAATGAAGATAACAAGTCAAAGAGTCAATGGTATTTTTTGGTATTTTTGAATTAAAATAAAATGCAAATAAAAAATAAACAAATAAGGTCAAACCTCAGATTCAATTCAACATAACTTCAATGAGTCCAATTAATTCTCATAGGTTCAACATAGTCAAACAAGCTTTGACTAATTTTCTCATAAATTTTTGAAATCAGAAAGTAATTAAGAACAATTAAAAACAATTAAAAATAGCATAATATGAATTAAAATCTCAAATATTCTCAAAACAATCAAGAAATTGTTAAGACTATTTTTCATTGACTATCATGATCCATGGATGCTATGAAAATATTTTTGATTTTTCAAAAGTCAGAAAGTATTTTAAAATGAATTAAAACCATTAAAAATCAAATAATCCATGAAAAATATCAAATGAAGTCACAAAAATAATTAAAAATCATAATATGAAACTAGATTTTTCAAGAAATTTTTGGAATTGGTCTCATATTTCTATGACTTCAAATGAATTTTCTATGAATTTTTGAAAATCAAATGAATTAACGGAAAATCAAAGAAAATGGAATAAATGGAAAAAATCACAACCACGTGATGGAGCTCATTAATTGACGTGGCATCAAGGGACGGTCCAGATCATAGGGAACACGATGCATCCAAGTCAAACGCGCTATAACATGTATTAAAATAAGTAAACACAATGGATGCACACGATTAGATCCTGAACACAAGATCCAAAGGCCATGAAGGTGAACACGTGGTGATGGTGGTGGAAACCACCATCTTCTCCAGCGAGACAACCACTTCCGGCCACCAATTGCAGGAAATAAAAACTTAATGAAAATTGAAAACAAGGCCATGGAAATGAAGCTCGTGTGATGGAGATCATCAATGTACCATTGGATCTTCCTCACTCTTCCTATATTGAGAGAAATGTGAAGGAGAAGATCATGGTGTTCAAACTGTAAGCTCATGAAATGATGAATTGAAAGCACCGATGGCTTGCCTCAAGTGTGAGGACTTCAGAAAACCACACAAACACAAGAATGCTACATTGAATTAAGAGTTCTAGATCCAAAAAGTTTGAATGTATACCTCTGAATTGAAGCACTTCTGGCCACGAATCCTCCAAGTTCCTTGCTCCTCTTTGATCTATGGATGTAGTGGAAGTGAAAGGCTAAGGAATTAGGCTTTAAAGTTCAGCTAATGATACTGAATTTCAAGCTCGAAAGTGAGAACAATTTCTGAACAATTCCTTTGGTATGGCTATGGTTTTAATGTTGCAAAAATTCAGATCTCCAAAGGTTAGCAAATGAATGAGAGGGAACCTCTATTTATAGCTGAAGGTATCAGGTCACACGATTCTTTCATGTGCATGGCAATTTGAACTTTGATGTGCATGGGCCTGTACAGGCGTGTGGAAGAACCAATGATAGATGCAAAAGCTTGCTGAGTTCATATGGAAAGGATTTGGACGTGTACATGAAATGGAAACAACTTGCATACCAAGTTATAAAATGAAATATCCAAAATGCACCTAAATGAAGATAATTTCGAAACTCACAAATGTTAGATCCAAAAGAGTAATGTAAGCAATGGTTGGAAAGCCCTTGAAATAAGGAACAAAAGTCGTGTTGGAAAAAAATCATTTGGCATGTGCAAATTGATGAAAACTGGTTGTGAAAATCCAAGTACAAAACATGTTCAAAATACTTTGAAAAATTTCATCAAAAACAAGCTCAATCAAACCCTCTGTCTTCATGATGCAAGTTTCAAATAAAAAACTCCAACATAAAAGTTGTATATGTTTCAAGGTGATCAATTTAGACTCAAAGTTTGCATCATTTGGATTTTCTATGACAAAGTTATGGGCATTTGAAGTTGGGTACTTTTTCAAATTCAATGAATTAGGTCCAAGATGACCTATAATTTTTTGTATTATCACATGTATTTATTTTAGGATTATGAAATTTTGTCCAAAATAACATTTGAATTATACATATAAATCTTTCCATTCATTTTGTCTCACCTCAAAATCATAAATATTAAGGAAGTTAGGTCCTTGGTAAGTTGACCCAAAATTAGGGTTTCAGTCAAAATGACCTATAATGTTTTGAAATGAATGATTACCTTCCAAGTTTAAAATGGATTTTTGATGAACATGAAAGTTGTTTATATGGTTCCTAAGAAAATGTTTTCTCTTGGGTCCATCTTCATTTTACGAACACATCAAAAGTTATATCTCAGTGATCCTCAGTTTAGTCAGATGACTTGACTGGTCATCTTTTCAAGGCCAAACTTCCAATCTTGATGAATAAATGATTGAGGATCCTCAAATAGGCTCATATATGCATAAAATGATGAATTAAATAAATTCTCTTGATTAAATTTGATCATAGGTTGAGGTTGCTTCATGGGCAAGGCACAGTCATAGCACAATGAAATTAGGGTTTCCTTGGGAAACAATCTTCATGCCCTTTGGGCTATCTTGATAAAATTGGCAAATTGAGATACTTGGGAGACATATATGATGGTTAGGAGCTTTGTGGACCATTGTCATGCTTTTTCTCATCTTCATCTAGCCATTTCATTGGGCTTAGAAGCCTCATAGGAGCATTGGAGCACATGATCACTTGAGCTTCAAAACATAAGGAGTTAGTGACATATTTTGTGCTTTTGGTTAGTAATCAAATAAGAAAAGCAATAATATACAATACAAGCATGCTTGGTGGTCTCAAAATACTTAAACAAATCCCAACCCTAGGGTTAAGGAGCCAAACATGCTATGATCCTTGAGGCAATGCACTTGTGCAATAACATGATGCCATGAGGGATCTTAGGGTCAAAATTAGGGTCTTACAGATGCCCCTATTTAAGGTCGTTCTAGCCGGAGATATGAAGGTTAAATCTTCGTCTCGACGAGATAGAATGAGCTTAAATAATAACAAAGAGATGAATTTTGGTCCCTAAGAGACCTCATGATGCAACTGTATGCATTCAAAATAAAATCTTCATGGTGGATAATTGCCACGAAGGAAAAGAAATCATGAGAAACTGAAAAATCCATAGGAGTAACACACACTAGGGAGATAAAGACTCTAGGGGGGAAATAAGGTAAAACTGTGTGAGCAGATCACGACTTGAAAAACTTACTGGGAGACACAAAGAGATTCCACGAAAATAAATCGATGGAAATACTCGAGCTGACGCAAAGATGCATGTATTGGGAATATGCCAATACAACAAAACTATCCACAAAGTATACATCGGATAAAAAAATCCGGACTCAGACGGGGATGTCCACAAAGGACTCAGCTGAGAAAGAAACAACGAGATATTACCGGTTACTGGGTAATAAACTCAAAGAGAGACATGTTATCAAAACACCGGTTACTGGGTGAGAGAACAACACGCTCAGGGAGAAAGAATATCTAAGACTGGTATAAGGGTGAAAGATATCAATCATCCGAAACATCTGAGGAGGACCCAAAAGGCACATCTCAACTCAGGAAAAATCTGACTCCACAGGGGATAAAAAGTCATAATAGGGAGCAGAAGGAAGGAACACCAGGGATACTGGTTACTGGGTATATAATAGGTGACTAACCAGGCGTGAATTAGGAACATATCCAAGACACTCATCATCCTAAAGGAGGACTAAAAAAAAGCAAACTCGACTTACAGGATGGACATTCGATTCCATAAGTAAATACGAATCTTACTCGACTGAGGAAGACAAAGACTTCAGCTGAAGAGCGCATGAGACATTATCTACTACCGTTATATGGGTAAAACGTAGATAACATACTCACATGGAAGATTATCCACAACCGGTTACTGGGTTAATAAAGGATAAATCGACTGAATAGAAAGGACATCGGGATACCGGTTACTGGGTATATAATGATGACCAATCAGAAGGAGAAACAATCATTACCAAACAAAGGGGTAAATGAAAGATGACTCGCTAGGGACAAATTGCTTGACAACAATAATTATCCAAGAGATATATCACCGTTTATTGGGTGGTATACTCAAAAGCGAAGGAATATCAATACCGGTTACTGGGTAAAGATAACCAACAAAGAGGGGATTACATCTACCGGTTACTGGGTAAAAAACCACAAAAAAAGGACTTATAACGACCGGTTACTGGGTAGAAGGCCGCAAAATGCCGCAAAATTCGCTGGGGAAAAGATGGACAAAGACTGGTTACTGAGCAATTGAACAACTAATCCACAAGGAACTGCAGGGATAAAGAGAAAAGAATCAATCTAGGGACAAACTAGAAAGACACAAGCAAACAAGACTCAACCCGATGAGGATATAACTCAGGGGAGTAATTCCCATCCCAATACACACTTGGGGAGGAAACTGAAACAGTAACCATCCACAAGGACATAACTCGGTGGGGAATAAAGAAGGAAAGGTAGACACTTTCTGCCTATGGGGCTGACTCTATATGGAGAGATCAGACACAAACACCTGCTTGGGGGAGAGAATATTTCACCAATAGCAGGAGATAACAAGCAAGGATATATGGCAAAGAATGCAACATGAATATCTGAATGCTATGATTATGCATGTATATGCATGATTAATGCTGACAGACATATCTAACACAAACAAGTCCAAGAATAACGATCCGACACCCGACACAACACGTCTCAACAGGAAAGGCGAAGCCCATTGGAGAACTCAACTTGGGAACAACCGAGCAGGATGAAAATAAATCATCAGGGATATCAAGCCCTATCCCAAAGCTACACTCACTGAGAATACAAAGAAGATGTATTCAGGAGCAGCAGAAGAAGAGAATCAAACAGAGAACTCAACTCTGATGGGGATGATCTCTAAAACAAGCGTAAATAACGGAAAACTTTAACCACAGATGGAATAAGCAAAGTCAAAGCTTCCAACTCCAGGAGATAACACTCTGCACAAGAGAAGTCTTCCAGGAGCAAAACAATCTTGACATAAGGAAGACGCAGAAAATCTGCCGGGGGGAGTTTCCATCAACTCTCTCAGGGACAGGTGGTTAAAACACAAAAAGATCCACCGGAGAAGAAACTCTACTGGGGAAGCTTATCAAGGAATGATATGAAACTCTGTGGGGAATAACCACCAACCAAATGCACATCAAACGAAACATTCCCTTCTATCTGCTGGAGAGGAAACACTACAAAGGGGAATAATAGCATTTTGCTCTACCGGGGAAGGAAAATAAACATCTTCAACGCCATCTCTTAATGCTATAAGAAATCTCCCGACTCGAAGGAGATACAAATATCAAACTCTGATCTGGCAACCCTACCGGGGACAAGCTGTAAATGTTCTTGAAGGAACTACCCTGGCTAAGGAGATTGGAAATGAATCCTTCGTCAACAAGCGACATGTTGGGGATGAAAAGGGAGACAAGCCCTTCATCAATTGCTCTAGGCAACTTCTGCTGAGGAGACAATTATTTGGAAAGATAGCCCTGCAGGGAACACATGCTTACTCCGCCGGGGACTTCTACTCATACTGGGGAAAGACAAACTTCCTCGTGAATAGATAGCATATAAACTTTTATCAATCTATAAGGGATTTATGTCAGTCCACACAAGGGATGACAACCATGTAATTGATAAACACAAATGCTAGTGCCAGACTCCCTAGGAAACTATGATGTATTACTCTTTTCTGCGCTCGCTGGGGGAGACAACTTGAAAGCATGAAGAGGATATAAGAATTCCAGAATATGAATAAATGTCTTACGTTTTGGTAATCATACTATCTTTGGGAAAGCACTGAGGGCATCCCACTTATCCTTTCAGTCATTGTGAATGTTCATTTTGTTTAAAATAGTTTATTTATGAAAACTTTATTTGTTTAAAACAATGATATTTATCAATTAAAACATGAAACCCTGTGTAAACAGAAACAAATAAGAGTGCCAAGGATTGGATAAAGGCTCAAATTATTTAAGAGAATGGTAGTCTGCAAATGGCGAGACTCCATGGATCTTTACAAATTTGAAATTAGTGATATACATGGAAAAAGGGCTACATTGAACATAATGACCGATTCTCCACAACTCTGAATCCACTGTATTCAAAACTTCATTTGAAGATGACTGAGCGAGAATCTTTGACATATGACAGTCGTAGAACAAAGTCTTGTTAGGATGCAGTTACTTGCCAAATCCCTAATTTTTGCCTAGATTGCCCCAGGGTGAGGTACTCAATCTAGCGGATATATTTATCATTTTTTTCATGTCTCTAACTTTGCCTGGATCGCCCTTTCGGGTTTTCAATCCACCGAGACGCTCATTTTTGCCTAAGCCGCCCGTTTGGGTTTTCAACTTAACGAGCTATTCTGTTTTTATTTTTAGGCGAAGTATTTCTTGACTGCATCTGAATTCATAGGACAAGGGAAATCCTCCCCATCCATAGTTGTGAGCAATAGAGCACCGCCTGAAAAGGCTCTCTTAACAACACATGGACCTTCATAATTGGAGTCCACTTGCCCCTGGAATCGGGCGCGAAAGACAAGACTTTCTTGAGCATGAGGTAACCTTCTCGAAACACACAAGGCTTGACCTCTTATCAAAAGCTCTCTTCATCCTTTGTTAATACAACTGACCATGGCACATGGCAGTTAATCTCTTTTCTTCAATCAAATTCAGTTGGTCATAACAACTCTGAACCCATTCAGCCTCAGTCAACTGGCCTCTATCAAGACTCTCATTGATGGGATCTCAACCTCTACGGGGAGCACAACTTCCATGCCATATATAAGAGAGAAAGGGGTTGCCCCTATTGAAGTGCGAACAAATGTATGATAGCCATGCAAAGCAAACGGTAGCATCTCATGCCAATCTTTGTATGTAAACCATCTTGAATAATCTTCTTGATGTTCTTCTTAGCAGCTTCAATAGCCCCATTCATCTTGGGTCTATAGGGAGAAGAATTATGATGTGCAATCTTGAACTCGCTACACAACTCTTTCATCATCTTATTATTCAAGTTAGATCCATTATCAGTAATGATCTTGTCTGGCACACCATAACGACATAGTTGGTTCTTGATAAACTTCATAACCACCTTCCTGGTCACAATTGCATACGATGCAGCTTCAACCCACTTGATGAAGTAATCAATGGCTACGAGAATAAAACGGTGACCGTTCGACGCCTTAGGTTCAATCATACCAATCATGTCAATTCCCCCATGGAGAAAGGACATGGTGAGGAAATAACATTCAGAAGTGTCGGGGGAACATGAATCTTATCCGCATAAATCTGACACTTGTGGCATTTCTTCACATACTTGCAGCAGTCAGACTCCATTGTCAGCCAATAGTAGCTGCTCTTAACATCTTTTTCACCATAGCATGTCCATTGGAATGAGTACCAAATGAACCCTCATGGACTTCAGTCATCAACAGGTTTGCTTCGTGTCTATCCACACATCTGAGCAGAACCATGTCAAAATTCTTGTAAAGCACATCACCATTAAGGTAGAAACTGCCAGATAATCTTCTCAAAGTCTTCTTATCTTTAACAGATGCCCCAGACGGGTAAGTCTGACTTTGAAAAAAATACTTGATATCATAATACCACGGTTATCATCTTTCACCACCTCAACTGCGAACACATGAGCTGGTCTGTCCAAGCGCATCACAGTAATATTTGGAACTTCATTCCAATAGTTGACAGCAATCATTGAAGCAAGCGTAGCGACGAGAGCATCTGCCATCTGATTCTCATCTCGAGGAATATGATGAAAGTCAACTTTAGTAAAGAAAGTTGAAATCCTCCTCGCATAATCTCTATATGGAATGAGGCCAGGCTGATTCGTCTCCCATTCACCCTTAATCTGATTAACCACAAGGGCCGAATCTCCATAAACATTAAGATGTTTGATCCTAAGATCCATACATTCTTCCAAAACCATAATACAAGCCTCATACCCGCCATATTATTCGTGCATTTGAAAGTTAGCCTTGTTGTAAAAGGAAAGTGTGTGCCTTGAGGAGTAATAATCACTGCTCCAATACCATTTCCATACTGATTGACAGCACCATCAAACACCATACCCCATCGGGAACCAGGCTCTGGACCTTCATCGAGCATAGGCTCATCACAATCTTTCATTTTCAAATACAGAATCTCCTCATCAGGGAAGTCATATTGCACGGACTGATAATCTTCAATTGGTTGATGCACCAAATGATCAGCCAAGATACTACCTTTAATAACTTTTTAAGCTCGATACTCGATATCATACTCAAACAACAACATCTGCCAATGGGTTACTCTCCCAGTTAAAGCAGGCTTCTCAAAGATATACTTGATCGGATCCATTTTGGATATCAACCAAGTTGTATGATTCAGCATATACTGGCGTAAACGCTTAGCAACCCAAGCCAAAGCACAACATGTCTTCTCAAGCATTGAGTACCGAGACTCACAGTCGGGTGAACTTCTTACTCAAGTAGTATATTGCATATTCTTTTTCCCTGATTCATCTTGCTGACCAAGGACCCAACCCATGGAATCATCAAGCACAGTCAAGTACATAATCAACGGTCTCCCTTCAACAGGCGGAGACAGAATCGGAAGCTCAAAAAAATACTCTTTGATACAGTTGAAGGTCTTTTGGCAATCCTCGATCCAATCATGACGCTGATCTTTCCGGAGGAGCTTGAATATAGGCGCACATGTGGCAGTCATGTGGGATATAAATCTTGAAATGTAATTCAAGCGGCCAAGAAAACCTCGACTTACTCCTCAGTTTTGGGCACAGGCATCTCTTGTGTTGCTTTGACCTTGGCAGGATCAACCTCAATACCTCTCTCTCTAATAATAAAGCCCAATAACTTGCCGGAACGGACTCCAAATGTACACTTGTTCGGGTTCAAGCGGAGCTTGTACTTCCTCAAACGCTGGAAAAGATTCAACAAGTGCTCTACATGTTCAATTTCCGTTTTCGACTTTGCAATCATATCATCGACATACACCTCAATCTCCTTGTGCATCATATCATGAAATTAACAAGGTAGTCATAGCGCGCTGATACGTGGCTCCGACGTTCTTCAAACCGAAGGGCATCACTCGATAACAGAATGTTCCACAAGGTGTGATGAATGTTGTCTTCCCATATCCTCGGGTGCCATTTTAATCTGATTATAACCGGAAAATCCGTCCATAAATGAAAAGACATTGAATTTATCCGTATTGTCTACCAACATATCAATGTGTGGTAGAGGGAAAATCATCTTTTGGACTAACTTTATTCAAGTCACGGTAATCCACACACATTCGGACTTTTCCATCTTTCTTAGGCACATGCACAATATGGGCCACCCGTTAAGGATATGTAGAAGTCACCAGAAACCCCACATCAATTTGCTTCTGAACTTCTTCTTTAATCTTCACTTCCATATCAGGATGAGTTCTTCTGAGCTTCTGCTTCACAGGCACACACTCAGGCTTCAACGGCAAGAAAATGCACGATATCAGTAACTAGACTGGGCATGTCTTCATACGACCAGGCAAAGACGTCGACATATTCTCGTAGCAACTCAATCAACCCCTTCTTAACAGACTCTTCAAGGAGTGCCCCAATCTTCACTTCACGAAAGCAGTCTTCAGACCCCAAGTTGACTGTTTCCAGATACTCAAGATGTGGATGAATGATCTTCTCCTCGTGCTCAAGCAGACGTGTAATCTCATCAGGAATCTCTTCAACATCATCTTCTCTGCCTCAAATACAGGGAACTCAAAGTTGGGAGATGGTGTTGGATCATTATGTTCAATGGGTTTGATTAACCTGCATAATGATTTTGAGTATAAAAGAGATTTCAGAATTCAAGCAAGGAAAATCGTTAAGCAGATGAAAAATTGATCTTATTCTCTTTTTAGGGTTTTATAGTTGTAAGACCCTAATTTTGACCCTAAGATCCCTCATGGCATCATATCATTGCTCAATGCATTGCCTCAAGGATCATAGCATGTTTAGCTCCTTAACCCTAGGGTTGGACTTGTGTGAGTGGTTTGAGATCACAAGCATGCTTGTATTATATATTATTGCTTCTCTTATTTTATTACTAACCAAAAGCACAAAAATATGTCACTAACTCTTTTGTTTTGAAGCTCAAGTGATCATGTGCCCCAATGCTCCTTGGAAGCTCCTAAGCTCAACGAATGGCTTGAAGATGAGAAGAGGAAAAAAGCATGAAAATGGTCCACAAAGTCATAATTATCATATATGTCTCCAAGTATCTCAATTTTCCAATTTGATCAAGATAACTCAAAGGGTTGAGGATGGTTCCCAAGGAAACCTAGTTCAACTGTGCCTTACTCACGAAGCAACATCAACCTATGATCAAATTAGTCAAGGGAAGTTCTTTCTCATAATTTTATGCATATATGAGCTCATTTGAGGATCCTCAATCATCATTTATCAAGATTGGAAGTTTGTCCTTGAAAAGTTGACCAGTCAAGTCATCTGACTAAGCTGAGGTCCACTGAGATACAATGGTGATGTGTTGTCAAATGAAGATGAACCCAATATAAAAAATGTTCTAAGAACCATATGAACAACGTTAATGTTCATCAAAAATCCATTTGAAATTGTAAGTTTATCATTAATTTCAAACATTATAGGTCATTTTGGCTGAAACCTAATTTGGGTCAACTTCCCAAGGACCTAACTTCCTTAATTTTTTATGATTTTAGGTGAGACCAAATTAATTGGAAAGTTTACGATGTCTAAATAAAATGTTATGTTGTACAAAATTCATAATCTTAAAATAAATACATGTGATAATACAAAACATTATAGGCCACTTTGGACCTAAGTCATTGAACTTGAAAAGTGTCCAACTTCAAGACCCATAACGTTTTCATGAAAATATCCAAATTATGCAAAATTTGAGTCTAAATTGATCATATTGAAAGAACTACAACTTTATGTTGGAGGGTTTTTCCATTTGAAGCTTTCATAATTAGAAACAGAGGGGTTGAAGAGGCTTGCTTTTGGTGAAAATTTTCAAAGGG